>NC_053394.1:15411104-15495204 GCF_905171765.1 Bufo bufo | reverse complement strand
AAGCTGTTCTTCTCAAGAAACATTGTGAACCATTGTGAACCATGCAAACAACTTTCGATAGACCTCAGAAGACATGTTCTTGAGATGTTTGAAGCTGGAAAAGGCTGCAGAAGCTAAACACCTGGGGGGTCCAGCAAGCCATGGTTAGACAAATTATCTACTCACCCTAGGAGTCTGCATTCTGTTAAGATTACTCCACGAATGCTATGGGCAATCCTAAAAAGAACTCAGAAAGAAACCAAGGGGAAGAGCTCTACAAAACTTGAGGTCCATATTGTTTTCCTGAGACCTCCTAGATGTCCCACAGTGCTTCTCGGAAAATGCTTTATAGACAGACAAAGTGGAACCCTTTGGCACAAATGCACAGTGCAATGTGTGGAGGAACTAGAATATTGTTTACCAACACCAAAACATCATCCCTACTGTAAAGCATGGTAAAGGTGCATAAAGGTTATGGGCTAGTAAAGAAAACATGTTGATTTAGTGCTGGTGGAGGTGTCTTCATGATTTGGGCTTTGTAGAGGGAGCATCATGATTTCGGGCTAGTGGAGGAGGCATCATAGTGTTTTGATGAAGTATCTTGGTTTGGTGCTTGTGGAGGGGTCTTCGTGGTTTGGGCCTGGTGGAGGGAACATCATGATTTTGAGCTGGTGGAGGAGGCATCATAGTGTGTGGCTGAAGGATCTTGATGTGGTGCTGGTAAAGAGGTCTTCATGGTTTGGGCCTGGTGGAGGAGGCATCATGCTGGTTTAGGGGTCTTAATGATTTGAAACTGGTAGAGGATTCATCTTGTTTTGGGCCAGGTGAAGAGAGCATAATGGTTTGGGGCTGTTTTGCTGCTTCAGGGCATGAATCCCTTGCGATCAATAAGGAAACAATGAATTTTAAGGTATATAAAAACATTTTACAGGAGCATGTAAGGGTAGTCATCCATGAACTCAGAAGAAACGTAGTGTTGTATAGTGAAGTCTAGACTTTAACCCACAATATGCTGTGGCATGACACGAATAAAGTTGTGTGCAAGGCATCCCAGGAGCTTTGATGAGCTAAAAAACATTTGCAGGATGGAATGGTCCGAAATTCCACCTCAGTGTTGTGTAAATAGTATTTGCAGCTACAGGAAACAATTGGTGGAGGTGATGGCTGCTAAAGATGATCTATAGGTTATTAAATGCAAGGGTACACATACTTTTTCACTATGCACCGTGCATGCTTATTCAATGTCCTAAATAAAAGACATGAACTGAACAATCCAGAACATTCCGAAGGGTTTACTTACTATTTCGTGCAACTGTACATTTAAAAGGCTCCTTCAGAAATGTCTTACTTTGCAGCTGTCATCTATGCCCACTCAGATATCAAAGCATATCTGACAAATGGTAAGATCTGAGTGATAAAAACAGGGATCATTTATAAAGCTGATCCTGGGAGGTGGATATCAAAGGTTGGGTTTAATTCAAAAATGGAAGATATTTTCTGAGTAGTTATTATCTAGAGGTGAGAATTTCACCCAGTAGTTATCATTTGCTGAATAAAGCACTTTAACCAGAACTTTGCTGCTGAGCGCATTGTTCACAGAGTATTTTCAGGAAACCCTGGGAAATAGGATCAGTAACTCTACTCAAAGCCGAGTCAGTAGGAAACCTGGAAAATAAAGTCCACTGTTCACTATTGTACAATGAAACATTAAGAAATAAGGAGAGATGGTATTATGGTCAAAACCATGTTCCCCGTGGTCACACCGTATAATAAGAACTGTATATGTTTGGACATACAGCTTAGTAGATGAAGTGTGAAGTACAATGCTGGATCTCTGCTGCCATATTGTGTTATGGGGGCTTAGTTTACAAGCCATACATAGGTAAAATGATTTAAAGGTGCTTTCCATGGTCATGATATTGATGAGCTATCCTCAGGATGTCATTAATATCAGATCAGTGAGGGTCTGACACTTCAAACCCCAACCTAGCTGTTCTTTGCAGCCTTGAGCTCTGGAACTGGCACTGTGAATGGGACGGGAAACACAGCCCAGTTCAAAGAGTAGTGACCATTCTGGGTTACTGCACCTCATCTCCCATTAAAGTCAATAGAAGATGAGGTGCAGTAATGTGGCACCACCACCACAGTGTGAATGGAGCTGTGCTTTCTGTTCCATTCAGTGTTCCAGTTCCAGCACTGAAGGCTGCAGGGAACAGCTGGTCAGTGAGGATGTAGGTGTTGGACCCTCATTGATCGGATATTAATGTCCTACCATGAGGATAGCTCCTCAATATCAGGAGACTGGAAAAAACCCTTTAATAAAAGATTTCACAACTTTTTAAGACCAGTATCTCTGAAAATACCATGCACCAAGTTTGGGAATATCGTGCACACTATAATGTAATATTACCCTGCATTACCACTGAGTAGTACATCAGTGAATGACTGCAAATCTCTTTTGATTGTCTTACCATTTGATGACAGGAGAGAAAGGGAAGTGAAGAGGGGAGAAAAGAAAGGGAGAGAAAGGTAAGAAAACTAAGGGAGAAAAGGGGAGGGGAACAAAGGAAATGGAGAGCGTGAGAGAGGAAGAAAAGAATAGCAGAGGAGCGGAAGAAAAGGAAGGGAGAGCAGGGGGATTGAAGAAAGGGAAGGGAGGGGAAGAAATAAAATGGAGGGCAGAGGAAAAGAAACAAAAGAAGACAAAGGAGGGGAAGAAAGAAAAGGGAGAGGAGGGTACAAAACGGAAGGGAAGGAGAAGAAGAGAATGGCAGAAGAATGAGAAAAAAGGGAAGATGAAGGAAGAAAACGATGAGAGAGACGAGAAAGCCAGTGAAGGGAAAGTCAAGGAATTAAGCAAGGGATGCATGAGATGGGTATGGGAAGAAAGGAAAGGTAAAGGAGGGGAAGAAAAAGAATAGAAAGGAGGAGAATAAAAGGAAGGGAGAAGAGGGGAAAAAAGAGAAGAGAGCTGAGGAAGGGAAGAAAGGGAAGGTAGAGAAGGAGAAGAAAGGAAAGCAGAGGAGGAGTAGAAAGAAAAGCTCAAGAGGAGAAGAAAAAGAAAGCAGAGGAGGGAAAGTCAAGAACAGAGAATGTGAATGAAGGGAAGTGAAAAGGAGAAGAAACTGAACTGCAAAGAGAAGAAGAAATTGAAGGTAAGAAAAGAAAAAAGGCAGTGGAGGAAAAGAAATGGAAGGGAGATGAAGGGAAGAAAGGAAAGAAATGCAAAGGAGAGGAATGACTGGATGGTATAAAAGGGGAGGAAAAAATAAAAAAGGTAGAGGACAACTATCAGTGACCAACAGCTATCTATGTATACACACTGACACAGAGAATACTATCAATCACTGATAACACCTCCCCGTGTACAACTATCAGTGACCGACAGCTATCTATGTATACACACTTACACAGAGAATACTACAAACCGGATTCCAAAAAAGTTGGGACACTATACAAATCATGAATAAAAACTGAATGCAATGATGTGGAGGTGCCAACTTCTAATATTTTATTCAGAATAGAACATAAATCACGGAACAAAAGTTTAAACTGAGAAAATGTACCATTTTAAGGGAAAAATATGTTGAATCAGAATTTCATGGTGTCAACAAATCCCCAAAAAGTTGGGACAAGGCCATTTTCACCACTGTGTGGCATCTCCCCTTCTTCTTACAACACTCAACAGACGTCTGGGGACCGAGGAGACCAGTTTCTCAAGTAAATAGGAATGCTCTCCCATTCTTGTCTGATACAGGCCTCTAACTGTTCAATCGTCTTGGGCCTTCTTTGTTGCACCTTCCTCTTTATGATGCGCCAAATATTCTCTATAGGTGAAAGATCTGGACTGCAGACTGGCCATTTCAGTACCCGGATCCTTCTCCTAGGCAGCCATGATGTTGTGATTGATGCAGAATGTGGTCTGGCATTATCTTGTTGAAAAATGCAGGGTCTTCCCTGAAAGAGATGACGTCTGGATGGGAGCATATGTTGTTCTAGAACCTGAATATATTTTTCTGCATTGATGGTGCCATTCCAGACATGCAAGCTGCCCATGCCACACGCACTCATGCAACCCCATACCATCAGAGATGCAGGCTTCTGAACTGAGCGTTGTCCTCTTTGGTCCGGATGACATGGCGTCCCAGATTTCCAAAAAGAACTTCGAATCGTGACTCGTCTGACCACATAACAGTCTTCCATTTTGCCACACTCCATTTTAAATGATCCCTGGCCCAGTGAAAACGCCTGAGCTTGTGGATCTTGCTTAGAAATGGCTTCTTCTTTGCACTGTAGAGTTTCAGCTGGCAACGGCGGATGGCACGGTGGATTGTGTTCACTGACAATGGTTTCTGGAAGTATTCCTGAGCCCATTCTGTGATTTCCTTTACAGTAGCATTCCTGTTTGTGGTGCAGTGTCGTTTAAGGGCCCGGAGATCACGGGCATCCAGTATGGTTTTACGGCCTTGACCCTTACGCACAGAGATTGTTACAGATTCTCTGAATCTTCGGATGATGTTATGCACAGTTGATGATGATAGATGCAAAGTCTTTGCAATTTTTCGCTGGGTAACACCTTTCTGATATTGCTCCACTATCTTTCTGCGCAACATTGTGGGAATTGGTGATCCTCTACCCATCTTGGCTTCTGAGAGACACTGCCACTCTGAGAAGCTCTTTTTATACCCAATCATGTTGCCAATTGACCTAATTAGTGTTAATTGGTCTTCCAGCTCTTCGTTATGCTCAAATTTACTTTTTCCAACCTCTTATTGCTACTCGTCCCAACTTTTTTGGGATTTGTTGACACCGTGAAAATTGGAATCAACGTATTTTTCCTTTAAAATGATACATTTACTCGGATTAAACGTTTGATCTGTCATCTACGTTCTATTACAAATAAAATATTGACATTTGCCATCTCCACATCATTGCATTCAGTTTTTATTCACAATTTGTTTAGTGTCCCAACTTTTTTGGAATCCGGTTTGTATAAATCACTGATAACACCTCCCTGTGTACAACTTTCAGTGACTGCCTGCAGATTGTACTACATTTTGTGATGACCCTCAATAATTGGAAATAAAAAAGTAATGAAGGAGAAGGGAAGAAGTGGAAGAACAGAGGTAGGAAAAGGATGGAAGGGGAGAAGATGGAAAATAAGATGCATAATAACCTGTTACATGTTATATGTTATTTAGTGGCAAAACCTTATAGATTCTCTAGAAAACTAGTAATGATGAAAAAATTTCCAATATGGAATTGTGATTGTGAAGCCTTGAATGTAATTTTGCTTTTTAAAGTCAATGGTAAATAGATCAAAAATTAGCAATATATTTGTCGAGATCTGTTATTCGGAGCTCTAAGTCCCCTTAAATAATAATATTCTGCCAGCCTTCAGACACCACTAGGGGGAGCTTCAGAGCTTCCTCTACTGTTTATACAGAGTCAAGGAATAAATGTAGTTACATTTCCCATTCAGGATCCTGGAAAAGCTTGGTGACGACATCTGTGAAAGATGTAAGGCAACCATTTTGGTTATCACACTTTTAGCAGCAGTTCTAAGTAATGAACTTATTTTATGACTAGATCTATATTTACTATAAATTTTAGGGGGAGCAGGTAAAGTAGTCTGAACAGTAATGAAGATATTTTACGTCATTTAGAAAGATGACTCTAATTAAACCTTAACTTGCATATTAATGACTGCAATCCATTCTACTGACCTTGTATGAATGGAGCCGTAGCGGAGTTTATCATGGACGTGGCTGTAAAATTACTAACGACCCGCTTAAATCACTCTTGCGCATTTTTACTTTGTACATAATTTCCATTTTTTTGTAGCTTTATTTCTTTTCCGTTAATAGCTCATTTACAGACAAACTTTCAAGAGACTTTTTGTCAGGTTGAGCAGTGCTAATCGACCCGATGAGTCTTCTCGAACAGGTTGGCTAAAACATCAAGAACAAAATGCAAATGTCTGAAAAACTCCAGCGAAAAAGATTTTAGTTATTATAATTGTAAACGGAAAGCTCATTATGAATGAATAAAGACTACATGGGTGGGGGAGGGAGAGCGTAGAAATCTGTGTACCCTACAGGGACTGGAATGGCTGCCATTAGTGGTTGTCCCCATGCATCTATCACCATTATTGTCAGTGATATTAACTCATAAATGCCTAGATAGATTTAAAAGACCACCCCCACATTCAGAGCAACCCTATAATGAGTGACCGACCAGGAGGTGCCCCCATATCTTCCCATCCAAAGACTGGTCAATTTATTTTCTTTCAAGAGCCTATAGCTGCATCTGCTCGATGTAATTCAAGAAAGAAGTTGCACAGGAAGATACAAAACTTTTTAGAAGGGAAGACAGTTGTGCCCTTGTGCATTCATTTCCTAAGTAGACTAATGTATCACCATGGTAACAGACTGCAAATAAACCCTGTGTAGTCTGATCCATGTTGTTATGTCTTATTTCCCTCCCTCCCCAAACAGACAGTAGAGTAGAGAGCATAATAAAAACTGTAGGTTTGACTCAAGAGCAGAAACAGACAGCAGAGGGCCCCTGTGCAAAAATCACATATGGGGGCCCCTTGATCTTAAATGGGTATTCCCATCCGGCACATTGATGGCATATCACTAGGATATGCAATCAGTTTCAGAAAAGTGCGGTCTCATATCTGAGACCCACACCTATCTCCAAAACAGGACCCCCAATGAGAACAGAGAGCAGCCACACATGCCGTCCTATGTTCATCACAATGGGAGTTCTGAAAATACCAGAGTTCTTCCTATTTGTTAGTGGTGAATTGAGAAGTAGCATCACTTGTGCTGTGCACCTTGAATTTACTGCTATGAGACTTCTGAAATATAGCAGAGCAAGCATATTTTTTGGAAATCCCAAATCAATGAATTGAGAGCATGCTACCCATTGCAATGTGCTCTCCGGACCGGAGTCCTCCAGCCACCACTTTGACCGGCTCCGTTCTCGATATAGATGCAGGTCCCAGCAGTGGGACCTGTCAGACAATGAGAGAATATCCTAGCGGTATGCCCCCATTGTCTCAGATGAGACACCTCCTTTAAGCTCAAAAAAATTAAAAAAACGTCTTCAATGAAGATGTCTGTGACTTCCTCTCTTTGTAGTCACCATTGGGTGTCGGCCATGTTGGGCCTGGGAGGCAGTTGACAACGAGCTTGCCCATTGAGTGAAGAGTAAGTGATTTTTTTTTACTCAGTGAACTTTTTATTCACTTTGCTTTGTTAAGCCTATTTTATTGCTATATCTTAGTATCCACTGTAAAACAATGCCATCAAACTCTCAGATGGGACAATCCCTTTAATTCTTCATAATACAGAGCCTACTTATAGCCCTCTAACAATCCATTAGTTACTATAAGCCATAAAATAATTTTAGTCCCTCCCATGCAATCTAATGTACAGTTGGAAGAGGGTTTTAGGGCCTCTTCTGCAGCTACACAGGTGGCATATTTGGTATGTCCACCCTTGTTTGATTGTAGTCTGTAACTATTAAGGGGATTAGATCTCCAAAGAAACTGCCTACACAAAATAGTCAAAGTTTTTTTTAATAAAAATGAATCGCAAAGTTGAAACATTGTATCCATTAGATACAATGGAGTCATTTGCAAAAGTGTACAAACCCTACTCAGATATGCGACCATGCTTAAGCAAGCATGCTGTAGAAAGAAGTCATTATACTAGTGTCAGTTCAAAGCCATGCATGCCCCCTTTAATAGCGATAAGGAAAGCAGGCACACTCACACGCGTCGTTCTGATTATAAACTGCGAAAAACAGATACATTTTTAATGGCGAATTATAAAGTCATTTTTTTCCCCTTTCACAGGCGGAAAGTAACGACAAAGCTTGCACTTTTGATTTATTGAATAATTACCCTGCTTTCCAGGCAGCCCATATTATCCAGTAGTTACAGCAGTGAATATTGATAATATTAATCAGCATTAAAACGCTTGGGCCTCATTTACATATTTGCTTTAAGATGTTAAAGGAATGAATGGGAGATTTACATGGCAGGTTCATTAGCTCCCGGAACAGTGCAAGTGAAACTCGTTAGATGTACGTTGTTAAAGCTCAAAAATCTGCATCCTCATTAGTCATGAATGCCTGTAAACGAGTGATGAGACGCCGCTGTGCACCAACCTACTGTAGACTTTGAACATGGGTGACTTTTACAAGGAAAACATAAAAAATCCAGACTTAGGATTTAAGTAAATAGTCATTAAAGATCATTAAACTGTGGGGCTCATCCCAAAGTGTCTCTAATGATATTTACTGAAGGAAAACTTTCAAACTTGAAAAGTTCTGATGGTGAAGGGAAACATGGTTAATGATACACAGTTGATTGATTTTCAGTCCATTCATCCAGTTAGTAAACACAGCAGAAAGCTTTTACCAAGTCAAAAATGGGTGAATGGCCTTGATATAGGGGGTAATGATGATGATGATGATGATGAAGAAGAAGGAGAACAAAGTAGAAGGAGAAAGAAGGAGAAGAAGGAGAAAGAAGTAGAAGGAGAAGAAGAAGTAGAAAGAAGAAGAATGAGAAGGAGAAAGAATTAGAAGGAGAAAGAATTAGAAGGAGAAAGAAGTAGAAGGATAAAGAAGTAGAAGAAGGAGAAAGAAGTAGAAGAAGGAGAAAGAAGTAGAAGAAGAAGGAGAAAGAAGAAGGAGAAATAAGAAGAAGAAGAAGAAGAAGAAGAAATAAGTAGAAAAAGAAGAAATAGAAGGAGAAAGAAGTAGAAGGAGAAAGAAGAAGAAGGGGAAAGAAGTAGAAGGAGAAAGAAGGAGAAGAAGGAGAAAGAAGTAGAAGTAGAAGAAGGAGAAAGAAGTAGAAGGAGAAAGAAGAAGGAGAAAGAAGAAGAAGGAGAAAGAAGAAGAAGAAATAAGTAGAAAAATAAGAAATAGAAGAAAGAAAAAGAAGGAGAAAGGAGTAGAAGGGGAAAGGAGTAGAAGGAGAAAGAAGATGGAGAAAGAAGATGGAGAAAGAAGAAGGAGAAAGAAGAAGTAGAAGGAGAAAGAAGAAGGAGAAAGAAGAAGGAGAAGGAGAAAGAAGAAGGAGAAGGAGAAAGAAGAAGAAGAAGAAGTAAAAGGAGAAAGAAGAACTAGAAGGAGAAACAAGAAGAAAGAAGAAAAAAGAAGGAGAAAGAAGAGGAAGGAGAAAGAAGAAGGAGGAGACGCCTACAGGAAAGTTAATGAAAACCTTAAAAGGGGAAGTTTGCATGTCTTCTCCTTTTGTGCCATGTTATGACCTCCATTGAAATGAATGAAAACCCTAGGAGGAAGAGTTTGCATTCAGTGATCTTCATTGTAATGAATGCAAACTCTTAGGCAAGGAGAGCATTTCTAGCTCATAGGTTACTTGGCCACGGTTCTAGTCCTAGACTGTGACCTCCATTGAAATGAATGGAAACCTAAGTTTGCATTCATAGATCATGGGTTACATCTGTTTTGTCACAGGCTGTATCTCCATGAAAATTAATGTGAAACCTTAGGCAAGAAGCACATTCCTAGTTCATTGGTTGTTTGTCCACTGTTCTTGTCCTAGACTTTGATCTCCATTAAAACTAACGGAAACCCTCAGAAGAGAAATTTGCATTCCAAGCTCTTAGGCTGCAAGGGGTGAATGTGGACTGTTCTTGTCCCAGGGACTGGCATCTATTGAAAAATAATGGAAGCCCTCAGATGAGGAATTTGCATTTGTTGACCATAAGTTGCATGTGTGCTGCTCATGTTAAATGAATGGGAAACTCAAGAAGAGAAGGTTGATATCATGCATTCTGGATTGCATCTGTGCTGTTCTTGTTGTCCCACACCATGATCTCCACTAAAATGCATGCAAACCCTTAGGAAAGCATCAAATGCCTATCTCTCAGGTATACTGTTCTTGTCCCAGATTGTGACCTCCATTGAATTGAGTGAAAACCCCAAGAGAAGCAGATTGAATTTCGAGCTCAATGTTTTTTTAGCCTTCTGATATTTTCTCAGGCTGTCACCTCCATTGAGATGAAGGTTAACCCTAAGAGACGTGCATTCTTGTTCTTGTCCAAAACTCTAACCTCCATCGAAATGAAAGAATTGCCCTAAGAAGAGAAGTTTGCCTTCCTAGCTCTTAGGTGGCATGTGTGCTGCTCTTGTGACAGGCTGTAACCTCCTTTGACATTAAAATAATCCCTAAGAGGAGAAATTTGTCATTCTAGCACATATCCAGATGTGACCTCCTGTGAAATAAATGGAAACCCAAAGACGAGAAGCATGTCTTTAAAATGTCATTGAAATAGGTTTGTGTTCCTGGCTTTCAGCATATGTGCTGGTCCAGCTTCACTGTAGGAGAAGCTTCCCCTGTTTTATAATCCAAGCAAGCACAGACAATATAGGGTCCTGACTATGAATGTCATGTATACAGGACTAATGGAGAGAAGCTGTGGCAGGAGAGATTAAGGAATGTACTGGTATCCAGGTTGGGCGGCTGGGTGACCAAAACCAGGTCTCCATGTCTTCTATAATGGCTGAACTTCCCGCCCTAGCTAAGAGCTTTCTTCCTGTCATGAGAAAAAGGAAAGTTTCACCATTTCAAGTTTGTTGCTTGCATAAAACTATCCCCCCCTAAGACTTATCTCTACCCTGATATCTCCTCAACCTTCCACTGACTTTTCAGCTCCATTCATCCTGTATTTTAGGTCTATGGATACTTTAATGTCTTCCCTACAAATCTATAGATTGATCTTAAAGAGCAACCTAGCATGTGGTGGAGATAGGAGATTTTGCACTTCCTAAAGTTAACTTTGACTGGATTTCCCAAGCTTAAATATAATCCTCTGGGCTGTTTTTCGGCTCTGAGGGGTCATCTTCTCCCCTTCATACATGACCTCCTGGGTTTTACATTTTTCTTCAGCCATGTAACCTTTCAGAATTAATCTTTGTAAGTCGTCGGTGTCTTTCAACACATTTTCTCTTTCACAAATTGCTATTTAAGATGTCTAAATGTCTCCACCGGCTGATCTAGTTTTCCATCTTCTGCCCATTCAGGCTCGGAAGCTTTAATCCTCTGCACAGGCAGATTGTGATGTCAAAGAGTGCAATTGCTAAATGCATAACAGCGGGTAGGAGGCGTGCCACCAGCTCGTCTCCCTCGTGGTCAGACTCTTGGCTTTACAATGCTGACGAGCGAACATTGGAGAAGACAAAGGAGGTCTACCTATTGAAAATACAGTCATAGACTCAGTTCCACTGCAAGAGACAAGTTAACTTCTCCATATCCTTGAAATGTGTGAACTAGAAGATGACATTCATTGTATCTTGAATGCTAATACCTTAGCTACTTGTTACTTAGATAAAAAAAATGTAAAGCCTGTATTACACCAGCCAATTCCTCAGGCGATTGTCGGGAAGGAAGCGGTCCTTCCCGCCAATCGCCTCCTCACTAAGGGAGGAGATCGCTGCAATTACATGCATCGATCTTCTCCAAAACATGGGGAAGAGGGATCGTTATGCCATCGCTCATCTCCATACTGTCTAGTGGTTTTGCCGGCAGCAAATCGTGATTAGACAGCACAATCCATTGAAGTGAAATCCATTCTTGAAAGATCATGAATGCCTGATGAACGAGCATTTGCTCTTTAATAGGATAATCGGCTGCAATATTAGACTGCCAGATGATTGCTACGAATGCTCGTTAGAGATCCTATGGCAGAAAATCTGTCAGTGTAATGCCTCATTCACATGTCAGTTTTTGGTCAGGGATTTCCATCAGTGATTTTGAGCTAAAACCAATTGTGGCTCTAAACACAGAACAGGAGCAGATCTTTCCCTTATGCCTTATGTCAATGGAGGCTCCACTCCTGGTTTTGGCTCGCAATCACTGATGGAAATCACTGACCAAAACACTGAGATGTGAATGAGGCTTCATACAGCCTTAGGGCTTGTTCACACGACCGTATGTATTTTGCGGTCCGCAAAAAATGGATCCGCCAAAAATACGGATGACATCCATGTGCATTCCTTATTTTGCGGAACGGAACAGATGGTCCTTCATAGAACAGTACTATTCTTGTCCGTAATGCGGACAATAATAGTACATGTTCTATATTTTTGCAGAACCGAAATATGGACATGGAATGCTCATGGAATACGGAAATGGAATGCTCACGGAGTACATTCCGTTTTTTTTGCTGAACCATTGAAATGAATGGTTCCCATTACGATCCGCAAAAAAACCAGAATGGAAACGGAAAAAATATACGGTTGTGTGAATGAGCCCTTAAAGGCAGGTTTACACTGCATGATGTTGTAGCCGATTGTCGGAAAGGAGGCGTTCCTTCCTGACAGTAGGCTGCTCGTTCAGTGGAGACCGCTGTATCATTGTTTCTGGGCAGCAGATCACTGTTTAGACAGCACGATCTGCTACCCAGAAACAGTGAGCAGCGAACGACAGGATCACCTGATGAACGCACGCTTCGATCATTCATTGGGTGATCGGCAAGTCGTTCCCGATAATCTGCCCAAAAATTGGGCCTGTCCCATTGAAAAGCCAAGGACTTTATGTTGCAAATCTTTGGCCGGTGTAATGATCTTATTTCTATGAAACTCATAAAAAAGAACTAGTTGGACAACACAATATAACTGACAGCCCCCCCACTTCCAATGACTTTGGTTAGGGTCAAGGTGCTCATACGACCCCAGGACATAACTTCTCTGGCTGGTCTAGTGGTTTCTTCCCTGGCTCCTTGGAAATCAGACTAAATGGGAGTAGCTGGAGATCACTATGGGCAATGACAAATGTAAAAAAGTCTTTGATCTTCCCAGAAAGGGTACAACAAGGGACGGGTAACAGAAGTGTGGCCAAGTAGTGATCAGTCATGACACAATTAGGACATATTTAGACATACGATTTTGGGGTGAAACATAAGCAAAGCCAGTAGAGCTGAGGGTCTAATAACAGTAGTTAAGCAGAGCTCTATTTACAGTAAAAATGTTTCCTTGTCATTGTTTTATAAAATCAAAAGTGGGTAACTTTTTAAAAAATCGTCATCAAACATATCCAACAGTGTTGCTGCTGTAGAGTCTGTGCAATTCCTGCACATAGAGTAAAATCACCTACAGGCCTACGCTTCCTCATAAAAAGTCCTGAAGATACATCTCTACAATGTAGCTAAAATATAGCAATGGTGTGAAGTAGCAGGAATAAACTTCTCCCGATCCAGCCTACAGTCTGCGGATTGGTAGGGCAGTTATACTCTACTACCTCTACCTAAACAATGAACAATAGTACAATACAGTGACAGGACACCCTGACACCCAGCCTTCTGTCCAGAGGTGGATGTGACGGATGTGTCCTGCCGTGTGCACATGCTTCTTTCCACCACCACGACTGGAGCGCTAAGACACAATGGGGCAGATTTACTATTGAAAATGTGCTATTTTTTTGTCCAGCACACAAGAGAGATAGATACAGTCCTGATCAAAAGTTTAAGACCACTTGAAAAATGGCAAAAAATCATATTTTACATTGTTGGATCTTAACAAGGTTCCAAGTAGAGCTTCAACATGCAACAACAAGAAATGAGAGTGAGACAAAAAAAAATTTGAGCATTCAATTAATTGAAAATAACGATTAAACTGAAACAGGCTGTTTTTCAGCTGATCAAAATTTTAGGACCACATGCCTTTAAAAGGCCAAATCTTTGCAAAGATGGGGATTCATTGTCATTTTCTGTCAGGTAGTCACACGTTGTGATGGCAAAGGCAAAAAAACTCTCCCTTTTTGAACGTGGTCGGGTTGTTGAGCTGCATAAGCAGGGTCTCTCACAGCCGCCATCGCTGCTGAGGTGGGACGCAGTAAGACAGTCATTTAAAATTTCTTAAATGATCCTGAGGGTTATGAAACAAAAAAGTCAAGTGGAAGACCCCAAAAAAATTCACCAGCACTGAGCCGGAGGATCCAATTGGCTGTCCGTCAAGACACTGGACGATCCTCGACCCAAATTAAGGCCCTTACTGGACTTTGCAAGAGAGCACCAAACATGGGACATTCAAAGGTGGAAGAAAGTTTTATTCTCTGATGAGAAAAAATGTAACCTTGATGGTCCTGATGGTTTCCAAGGTTACTGGCATGACAAGCAGATCCCACCTGAGAAGTTTTCTACGCGCCACAGTGGAGGGGGCGCCATAATGGTCTGGGGGGCTTTTTCCTTCAGTGGAACAATGGAGCTTCAGGAAGTGCAGGGTGTCAAACGGCCGCTGGCTATGTCCACATGTTGCAGAGAGCATTCCTCATGACTGAGGGCCCTCGTCTGTGTGGTAACGACTGGGTTTTTCAACAGAACAACGCTACAGTACACAATGCCCGCAGGACAAGGGACTTCTTCCAGGAGAATAACATCACTCTTTTGGCCCATCCTCCGTGTTCCCCTGATCTAAATCCAATTGAGAATCTTTGGGGATGGATGGCAAGGGAAGTTTACAAAAATGGACAACAGTTCCAGACAGTAGATGGCCTTCGTGCGGCCGTCTTCACCACATGGAGAAATGTTCCCACTCACCTAATGGAAACACTTGCATCAAGTATGCCGAAACAATAACGGCGGAGCTACTCATTACTGAGCTCATGTTTGGAAGTTGGATTTCTGTTTTGGGGGGGGGGGGTTTAGTTTTTTTTTGGAGGTGCGGTCCTAAACTTTTGATCACCTGAAAAACTGCCTGTTTCAGTTTATTCGTTGTTTTCATTAAATTGAATGCTCAAAAAATGTTCTGTCTCACTCCCATTTCTTCTTGTTGCATGTTGAAGCTCTACTTGGAACCTTGTTAAGATCCAGCCATGCTAAATATGATTTTCTGCCATTTTTCAAGTGGTCTTACACTTTTGATCAGGACTGTAGATAGATAGATAGATAGATAGATAGATAGATAGATAGATAGATAAATAGATAAATCTAGTAGACAGATACTTTTATCCTAGCTCTTAAGAGAAATATGTACTTCCTAAAGGGATCTTGATGTACTACATCCCTGCATGAGTTGTTCTGTGTATTAAAAAAGTAAACATAGATTTTTTTTTTTCTGCTAAAGTTCTCAGCCTGGAATTTTGTGTACCGCAACTTTCAACTAATCTTATACGTACATTAAAGCCTCCATCTCTGCACCAACCTTCCTTTCTTCGGTCTAAAGGCGACTGTATGTCAGACATGCCTGACTGATAAATAACTATATAAAAGCAAATGAAAACAAATTAAAAATCAAAAAGTTACCACTGCGTTTTTTAGATCTCCAATGGCGTCGCAGACCTCCATGTTTAGTGGGCTCAATTCACATCAAAACAACAGTTAAATCAAAACAGGTGCCCCTGATGAAGTTTTCTTGGCGAAACCTGGGTCGGGGGGAGGGGAGGGGTAATTAATATAATTAAAATGGGTGCAGACCAGGTGGGTTGGGAGGACCCATCCTTCACTCTAGGATCATGTTACACAAGACCTGCTAGAGTCTCTGCTATGTCAGACTGAGCCGTTTTAAATGGATCAGCTCAGTCAGATGAATCGACTCCTCCAGTTCAGTAAAAGGAATCAATTCAAAAGAACCAATCATTCAAGAACTGGACATCTCTAGTGTTACTTACCGAAAGAGGCTGTAACTGTTAGATGCTAGACATGCAATCCATGTATAGGCAGCCATTTTGAACATGTGCCCAGGGTTAATGTAATGTTATAGTACATGCTATTTTATATGTTTTACTTATACAAGATTTTGTATTCTTGTATCTCACAGGCCGGAAGCTGTATGTGTAATACTGTGTGTATTACTCATACAGCCAATGCATTCCAATACAGAGGTACTAGAATACATTGTAAAGGATTAGACCCCCAAAAAAGTGGGACAAAAAATAAAGTGAAAAAAAAGTTGAAAAAATAAACTTTTCCCTCAAAAAAATTAAAAGTGTAAAGTAAAAATAACCAAAAACGTCATTTTCCCCAAATAAAGTTAAAAAAAATAGGTAAAAAATAGGTAAAAAAAAAAAAGTATACATATTAGTCCGTATCGACCGGCTCTATAAACATATCACATGACCTAATCCCTCAGATGAACACTGTAAAAAATAAAAAATAAAAACTGTGCTAAATAAACCATTTTTTGTCACCTTACATCACAAAAAGTACAACAGCAAGCGATCAAAAAGGCGTACACCCACCAAAATAGTACCAATCTAACCGTCACCTCATCCCGCAAAAGATGAGCTCCTACTTGAGACAATCGCCCAAAAAATAAAAAAACTATGGCTCAGAATATGGAGACACTAAAACATCATTTTTTTTGTTTTAAAAAAGCTGTTATTGTGTAAAACTTACATAAATTAAAAGAAGTATACATATTAGGCATCGTCGCATCCATATCACATGACCTAACCCCTCAGATGAACACCGTAAAAAATAAAAAATAAAAACTGTGCTAAATAAACCATTTTTTGTCACCTTACATCACAAAAAGTGTAATAGCAAGCGATCAAAAAGTCACACGCACCCCAAAATAGTGCCAATAAAACCGTCAACTCATCCCGCAAAAATCATACCCTTACTAAGATAATCGCCCAAAAACTGAAAAAAGTATGGCTCTCAGACTATGGAAACACTAACATTATTTTCTTTGCTTCAAAAATGAAATCATTGTGTAAAACTTACAGAAATAAAAAAAAAGTATACATATTAGGTATCACAGCGTCCGTGACAACCTGGTCTATAAAAATATCACATGATCTAACCTGTCAGATGAATTTTGTAAATAACAAAAAATAAAAACGGCTATTTCTTGTTACCTTGCCTCACAAAAAGTGTAATATAGAGCAACCAAAAATCATATGTACCCTAAACTAGTACCAACAATACTGCCACCCTATCCCGTATTTTCAAAAATTGGGTCACTTTTTTGGAGTCTCTAGATGTGCATCAGGGGGGCTTCAAATGGGACATGGTGTAAAAAAAAAAACAGTCCAGCAAAACCTGCCTTCCAAAAACCATATGGCGTTCCTTTCCTTCTGAGCCCTGCCGTGTGCCCGTACAGTGGTTTACGACCACATATGGGGTGTTTCTGTAAACTACAGAATCAGGGCCATAAATATTGAGTTTGGTTTGGCTGTTAACCCTTGCTTTGTTACTGGAAAAAATAATTAAAATGGAAAATCTGCCAAAAAAGTGAAATTTTGAAATTGTATCTCTATTTTCCATTAATTGTTGTGGAACACCTAAAGGGTTAACAAAGTTTGTAAAATCAGTTTTGAATACCTTGAGGGGTGTAGTTTCTTAGATGGGGTCACTTTTATGGAGTTTCTACTCTAACGGTGCACCTAAAGGGTTAACGACGTTTGTAAAATCAGTTTTGAATACCTTGAGGGGTGTAGTTTATATTATGTAAGCCTCGCAAAGACTTCAGACCTGAACTGGTCCCTAAAAATTGGGTTTTTTGCTTCTAAACTTCTAAGCCTTGTAACATCCCTAAAAAATAAAATATCATTCCCAAAATGATCCAAACATGAAGTAGACATATGGGGAATGTAAAGTAATAACTATTTTTGGAGGTATTACTATGTATTATAGAAGTAGAGAAATTGAAACTTGGAAATTTCCAATTTAAAAAAATTTTTGGGTAAATTTTGTATTTTTTTATAAATAAAAATGATTTTTTTTAAACTTCATTTTACCAGTGTCATGAAGTACAATATGTGACGAAAAAACGATCTCAGAATGGCCTGAATAAGTCAAAGCGTTTTAAAGTTATCAGCACTTAAAGTGACACTGGTCAGATTTTCAAAAAATGGCCTGGTCCTTAACCACTTCCCATCTGGGCCCTTTGCCCCCTTCCTGACCAGGCCAAATTTTGCAAAACTGACATATCTCACTTTATGTGGTAATAACTTTGGAACACCTTTATTTATCCAAGTCATTCAGAGATTTTTTTCTCGTGACACATTGTACTTCATGATAGTCATAAATTTGAGTCAAAATATTTCACCTTTATTTATGAAAAAATCCCAAATTTACCCAAAAATTTGAAAAATTCGCAATTTTCTAAATTTCAATTTCTCTGCTTTCAAAACAGAAAGTGATACCTCATAAAATAGTTATTATTTAACATTTCCCATATGTCTACTTTATGTTGGCATCATTTTGGAAATGTCATTTTATTTTTTTAGGACGTTAGAAGGCTTAGAAGTTTAGAAGCAATTCTTCAAATTTGTAAGAAAATTGCCAAAACCCACTTTATAAGGACCAGTTCAGGTCTGAAGTCACTTTGTGGGGCCTACATAGTGGATACCCCCATAAATGACCCCATTGTAGAAACTACACCCCTCAAGGTATTCAAAACCGATTTTACAAACTTTGTTAACCCTTTAGGCGTTCCACAAGAATTAAAGGAAAATGGAGATCAAATTTTTAAATTTCACTTTTTTGGCAGATTTTCCATTTTAATCAATTTTTTTCTTTAACACATCGATGGTTAACAGCCAAACAAAACTCAATATTTATTACCCAGATTCTGCGGTTTACAGAAACACCCCACATGTGGTCGTAAACTGCTGTATGGGCACACGGCAGGGCGCAGAAGGAAAGGAACTCCACATGGTTTTTAGATGCCATGTCCCATTTGAAGCCCCCTGATGCACCCTTACAGTAGAAACTCCCAAGAAGTGACCCCATTTTGGAAACTAGGGGATAAGGTGCCAGTTTTATTAGTACTATTTTTGGGTACATATGATTTTTTGATCATTCATTATAACACTTTATGGGGCAAGGTGACCAAAAAATTGGTTGTTTTAGCACAGTTTCTATTTATTTATTTTTACAGCGTTCACCTGAGGGGTTCAGTCAAGTGACATTTTTATAGAGCAGATTTTTACGGACGTGGCGATACCCAATATGTATACTTTTTCTCATTTATTAAAGTTTTACACAATAATAGCCTTTTTGAAACCAAAAAATTATGTTTTAATGTGTCCATGTTCTGAGAGCTATAGTTTTTTTATTTTTTGAGAGATTTTCTTATGTAGGGGCTCATTTTTTGAGGGATGAGGTGACGGTTTTATTGGTACTATTTTGTGGGACATACGCGTTTTTGATCACTTGGTGTTGCACCTTTTGTGATGCAAGGTGACAAAAATTGCTTGTTTTGACACAGTTTTTTTTATTTATTTTTTACGGTGTTCACCCGAGGGGTTAGGTCATGTGATATTTTTATAGAGCTGGTTTTTACGGACGCGGCAATACCTAATATGTATACTTTTTTTTATTTGTTTCACTTTAACACAATAATAGCATTTTTGAAACCAAAAAAATGATGTTTTAGTGTCTCCATGTTCTAAGAGCTATAGTTTTTTTATTTTTTGAGAGATTTTCTTATGTAGGGGCTCATTTTTTGCGGGATGAGGTGACGGTTTTATTGGTACCATTTTGTGGGACATACGCGTTTTTGATCACTTGGTGTTGCACCTTTTGTGATGCAAGGTGACAAAAATTGCTTGTTTTGACACAGTTTTTTTTATTTATTTTTTACGGTGTTCACCCGAGGGGTTAGGTCATGTGATATTTTTATAGAGCTGGTTTTTACGGACGCGGCAATACTAAATATGTCTATTTTATTTTATTTTTTCTATTTTTTTTTTTTTTTTATTCCTTACTTGGGATTTTTTTTTTTTTTACATGTGAACCTTTTTTTTATTTTCTTTTTTCAACACTTTATTTTATTTTTATTTTATTTTACACTTTTCGTCCCCCATAAGGTCATACAAGACCTCTGGGGGACATTTACTTCACTTTTTTTTTTTCACTGTTGATTTCTCCTGTAACTGGGGCTGACATAGTAGCCCCAGTTACAGGACAAATGCACCCCTATAGAGGCTGTACAGCAGCAATCCAGCGCTGTACAGCCTCACAGCAGGGCTGATCGAGGTCTCTGAGAGACCTCACACAGCCCCTGCACTCTCCGGTCCCGGCGGTCACATGACCGCCGGGCCGGAACAGGAAGCGCACAGCGCTTCCTGCTCTGCAGACACAGCGCTCGGTGAGCGCTGTGTCTGCAGCGATCGTGAAGGCAGGGACACCTGGGCACTGTCCCTGCCTTATCTCTGGGTTGCCCTGCTGTCACTGACAGCGGGCAACCCGATCAGCAGCTGCACGATTAGCGTGCAGCTGCTATTTCTGACAGGACGTTTTAAAACGTGCTGTCAGAAATAGATGTCCACCCATAGGACGTTTATATCCTATGGGCGGACGTGAGGCGGTTAAGGTAAAATAAGGCTGTGTCCTGAAGGGGACACAAACTTCAGAGGACACCAGAGATGAAAGAGCATTTCTTTACTTTCATGGAATGAATATTCCAGAACAACCATGCAGAAATGGCACCTGCGCTCCAATACTCCAAGGAGTGTTGGTACTTACCCATATTTGGTGTGTATCATACTAAAAAGCCAGGGCAGATAAGAGTAGTATTCGCTTTATCTAATTTGAGGTTGCACAAAATCGCCTCCAACAGCCGTGAGTTAATAGAAGCCTTCTCACCCCAAGACCATTCAAGTGATCTAAAGGACTTGGATATTAGCACCAACTCCCTTCCCATGCAGCGGAGTCTCCATTTGCTCTGGGATTTAAAGGCAGACACATTCACCTTCTAAATCAGCAAAGAAGATAAGCCCTTTACACACAGAGGAGTTCTGTCCACCATAAACAGCTTATATGATCCTCTGGGATTCGTAGCGCCTGTTACCATTCAAGGTAAAATGATGCTAAGGGACTTCACCACAGAGACGTCTGATTGGGATGATCCGCTTCCAATGGAGAAAAAGGACCTGTGGACAGGTTGGAAGAAGTCTCTCAAAGCTTTGACCAGCCTTCACGTGGCACGACCCTATGCTCCCGTGCCATCAGCTGAAGTCAAGATGCAAAGACTGTATATCTTCTGCGATGCTTCAGTCAAGGCAATTGCTGCCGTAGCATACCTACAGACCATTGATGTCAAAGAACAATGCCATATAGGATTTCTCATGAGCCGGACCAAACTGGCACCACTCCACGAACACACGATTCCCAGGTTGGAACTCTGCGCTGCTGTGCTTGCAGTGGAGTTGGCTGAACTTATAACATCAGGAATCAACATGGAAATTGAAGAAGTCAAGTTTTACACGGACAGCAAGGTAGTCCTAGGAAATATTTGCATCGAAAACAGACGCTTTTATGTCCACATCTGCAATCGGGTGCTACGGATCAGGAGATCCACTTGTCTTAAACAGCCTATGTGCCTACAGAGCATAATCCTGCAGACCACCAACTAGATCTGTCGCAGTCCGCCACCTTAAAGACACAACATGGTTTACTGGTCCTGCATTCCTGTACTGTTCAACGTCTTGCAGTATCGGATCCGACACGTTTGAATTGGTAGACCCAGATGCGGATGAAGAAATCCGACCTGAAGTATCTGTTCTACGTACAGTGACTTTTGACCACCAACTCAAATCGCATTGTTTCAACAGGTTCTCCACCTGGATCTTACTCTTTTGTGCTATAGCCTGTGTAGTTCATATAGCTCAGACATTACCTGTGAGCCAGAAGCCCTGCAAAGGTTGGCATCACTGCAAACATCCCTAGTCTGGAAAGGTCCAAGAACATAATAATTCACACGAAACAACGTGAATGTCATGCAAAGGAAATAGACTACCTCAGCAAAGGCCAAATAGTCTCCAAAGATAGCGCTTTGAAAATGCTAGATCCCACCATCAACCAAAATGGCTGGCTAAGAGAGAAGGACCCAGTAGTGGTGTCTGTTAAAGCCAGACAGGGAGTGTTCTGCCCCAGCACAGGGAGATTCATTTCAGATCACGTCTATTTCATATTTCATATTTCTGTAGTTATTAGTTTGGTAATAGCACCATCTAGCGGTCTTAAAAATGTACCACACTTTGTTTGTCTGTTAATAAAGATTATTGTATTGTAGTGTAACATAGGGAAAGAGCTTGTAACTGTTAGTTGCTAGACATGCAATCCATGTATAGGCAGCCATTTTGAACATGTGCCCAGGGTTAATAAAATGTTATAGTACATGCTATTATATATGTTTTACTTATACAAGTTTTTGTATTCTTGTAGTTTTACCAGTTCACAATCCTGTTGCCCAATAAACAAGTTAGACTACAGAAAACGTCTTACTTGGAAGACAGGAATGGTTTATGCTGAATGTCAGACTGCACACTGTGTGAACGTGTATGAAGACAGAACACTACACAAAAAGCTTTTCAACAGATTAGTGCAACGATGAATGGCCGATATATTTTTATTTTGCCACTAATACATGGCAAACTGGGCTTTCGATTATATCACTGCATCGCACAAGGGCAATTAGGCCCTAATTTATTGAAACTTTTACAAAGCACAACAGGCTTTTCAACCGATTAGTGCAACGCTGGACGGCGAATATTATTTTATTTCGCCACTAATAAACGCCAAACTGGGCTTTAGAGTATAGCACTGCACCGCACAAGGGCAATTAGGCCCTAATTTTTTCTACTTTTACACTACACAAAAGGCTTTTCAACAGAAAAGTGCAATGCTGGACGGAGAATAAAAAAAAAATTTGCCACTAATACACGGCAAACTGGGCTGTTAAATATATCACTGCACCGCTGAACGGCAATTAGGCCCTAATTTTTTTTCTATTTTTACACTACACAAAAAGCTTTTCAACAGATAAGTGCAACGTTGGACGCGAATATTTTTTTATTTTGCCATTAATACACGGCAAACTAGGCTTTAGAAAATATCACTGCACCGCAGAACGGCAATTAGGTCGTAATTTATTTCTACTTTTACACAAAAGGCTTTTCAACAGATAAGTGCAACAATGAACTGAGGATATATTTTTATTTTGCCACTAATACACGGCAAACTGGGCTTCAGATTATATCACTGCACCGCAAAAGGGCACTAAGGCCCTCATTTTTTCTACTTTTACACTACGCAAAAGCCTTTTCAACAGATAAGTGCAATGCTGGATGGCGAAAAAAAAAAAAAAGTTCACCACTAATGCACGGCAAACTGGGCTGTAAAATATATCACTGCACTGCTGAACGGCAATTAGGCCCTAATTTTTTTTCTATTTTTACACTACACAAAAAGCTTTTCAACAGATAAGTGCAATTCTGGATGGCGAATATATTTTTATTTTGCCAGTAATACACGGCAAACTAGGCTTTAGAATATATCACTGCACCGCAGAACGGCAATTAGGCCGTAATTTTTTTCTACTTTTACACAAAAGGCTTTTCAACAGATAAGTGCAATGATGAACAGCAAATATATATTTATTTTGCCACTAATACACGGCAAACTGGGCTTTAGATTATGTCACTGGATCGCACAAGGGCAATTAGGCCCTAATTTATTGAAACTTTTACAAAACACAACAGGATTTTCAACAGATAAGTGCAACGCTGGACGGAGAATAACATTTTTTTTCGCTACTAATACACGGCAAACTGGGCTTTATCACTGCACCGCACAAGGGCAATTTGGCCCTCATTTTTTCTACTTTCACACTATACAAAAGCTTTTTTTAACAGATAAGTGCAATGCTGGACGGCGAATAAAAAAAAAATCGCCACTAATACACGGCAAACTGGGCTTTAGAATATTTCACTGCACCGCAGAACGGAGGCCGTAGTTAGGCCGTAATTTTTTTCTACTTTCACACAAAAGGCTTTTCAACAGATAAGTGCAACGCTGAACATATATTTTTATTTTGCCACTAGTACACGCAAACAAGGGCTTTAAAACAGATAGCTGCACCGCTGAGCGGCAAATATATTTTTTCATTTTTCCACTAATACAAGGAAAAAAGTGCTTTAGAACATATAATTGCACCACACAAGGGCAAATAAAATGTAGTAATATTTCCTTGTAGTACCCCCTGTTAATGCCTGTATCAAGCAGCACTTGCACCCTAATAAGAATGGTTTGCTGGAATTACAGAGCTGTATAATGACAATTTGGATCCCCAGTCAGTGCAGCAAGGTGTAATAGGATTGTTCCTATTACCCAGACGGTAACCTCCCTTACTGAACCCTGTTCTACATAAATGCTGTGGGATGATTCCTCCCTATCCTTTCCCTACACCTTGAATAATTTTTTCCTGCACTTGTAAATCGTTGTTTTTTTTTTAGCACAATTGCGTTTTTTCTGAATGGGGGGCGACTGGGGGTTATTATTCTGAATGGAGGACCACTGTGGGTCATTATACTGTGTGAAGGGCCACTAGTAGTCATTATACAGTATAGGGGCCACTGGTGGTCATTATAACATGTGGGAGCCACAGAAGGACATGTAAATGTATAAAAATGCCTCAAGGGTGCCCACTGGGATTTTCCGCCCAAGGGCCCACATGAACTTGGAGCCGGCCCTGTCTATCACTGTCCCTAGCACCTGCTGACGTCTCTCCCTGCACTAAGTACACTGGTAAATGGCAGAATCTAAGATGGCTGCCGCTATTTATAGAGCTGTGACATCACAGGGCTGGCTGGCTGCTGATTGGCTGCATGCATGGCATTATGGGTGATCCCGCCTTCCCAGAGTTCCTTTCTCCATGTCCTCACACGTGCAGCAGCCATTTTAGGAAAAAATGCGATTCGTCACCACGAAGCGCGAGGAAATTCGCATTCGGAGCAAATCAAATTTTTCCTGAAATTCGGAACAAATTCCACTTCGTCAGCTTCGATTCACTCTTCTCTAATCTCGATCTTTTCTTTTCTTCGTGTTTTTTCTGAGCAGCAGGTTCCCGGTGATCTGTATCTACTTTATTGCAGGATGTCAAGCATATATTATAGCAGCAAACCCAGAGGAATCTGCAGCAGATCATAAACCTGATTGCATCGAGAGCGCACCTACTGGAGGCAGATCTGTCAGGGCTGCTAAAGGATGTTTGGACAAATATTTGGGGTTTATAAGTTAATATGAAGGAGAATGACACAGTAGTTATCAATGATTTATGGGTCATAGTAGTGTCTGATCCAGATTATCTCCAAGGTAATCCTCATTATAATAGTGTGTGCAGGACTGGAATGACAGGATGATAGCTCTGTTGTTCTATTCATAGGTCTAGGTAAAAGACAAGTACTACAAAATGAATAGAACTTGCAGCAGTTTGTAATGACACACCATCAAACCAAGAGTAAAATGGAAAGTTTAAGTGCGAAAACTGATCTCACACAGCAACCACAGAATGTACCAGACAAAAAGACATATTAAAGACAAATATTATATAAAGCAAAGGACAGTAGAGAGTTAGTCAAGCCATAATTAGAGAGTGGTTGAATCCTGAATGTAATGCAATAAATTCTGTGTGTTCTGACACACCAGAATAAAAGAATACACACTAGATACAATAAATGTGATTGCAATGGCCACATTAAAAAAAAGCGTCCTGTACATGCCCTTCCAAACAGACAGCACCAGTGGTCATCACGAAAACCTCCACTGACCCCTCTGAACAGCGTTTCACCATGTGCATCTTTCGGGAGTGTTTCCTCCACATTTATGGTATCTATCATATTTTCTTATTCAGGTGTGTCAGTATGCACTGATGTTTGCAATATATTCCGGTTTTCAATACTCTCTTATTATAGTTAGACTTACAGTCCCTTTACACAGACCATTTCTGGGTCTATACCGAGCACTGATCAAGCATGGTCACCAACATCAGATTGGTTTATTCACCAATAAAGTTTCTTTGTACATACAGCATATAAGTAATTGTGCCTTACAACGCCTAAATAATACCAACATGCAATACCTAAAATGGAAAATACTGCCACCATACAATGTCTAACGACTACAGCAACATACAATGCTTACACCATGCAAAGCGTAAAACTGGATGTAAACAGGCTGACTGTAAGGAAGGAGGTCTTCCTTCCCAATAGTCTTAGTCAGCTGCTCGCTCAGTGAAGGAGACACATTTCCTTGCACGATCTCCTTCACTGTATGAGGACGAGTGGTCGCTATTGCTATCGCTTGTCCCCATACAGAATCATAGTTCCTGAGCGCTGTTTAGACCACACGATCTGCTGCCCAGAAGCCGTGATCGGTGGTGCTCGCATGAAGGACAGGATCACCCGATGAGCGAGCGTTTTGCTTGTTCATCGGGTGATCGGCAGCACATTTACATGGCTAGATTGTCGGGAACAACCGTTCGCAGGAACCATTGTTCCTGATTAGTGATGAGCGGCAGGTGCCATATTCGATTTCGACGAAATTCGTGAATATTCGATAGAATATTCGTTTCATATTCGTCGAAATCGAATATTCGTCATTATTCTAGTTATCGCGATTATTATGCGATTTAAATAATCGCGTATTGCGATTTTTAACTGAAGGCTACTTTCCTATTGGTTTGATATCTAGAATTAGCGAATATGACGAATGTATTCGTCATATTCCTCAAAACGAAGATAACAAAGTATTCTCCATCTTCGTTTTAGCTCCATATTCGTCAACTTCGCTAATTCTAGCAATCAAATAGGAAAGTTGACTATAGAGACAGCTGTGTTTAATTCGCTATGCGATTATATTACTTTGCTTTATAAAAAAAAAAAAAAGCAAAGTAATATAATCGCATAGCGAATTAAACTTAGCTGTCTCTATAGTCAACCTTCCTATTTGATTGCTAGAATTAGCGAAGTTGACGAATATGGAGCTAAAACGAAGATGGAGAATACTTCGTTATCTTCGTTTTGAGGAATATGACGAATACATTCGTCATATTCGCTAATTCTACCAAGCCAACCATAGTAAACCAGGTCCAAGTTGAAATCGCAATGCGATTAATTCAAGTTATAATAATCGAATTTCGATTTCAACTTAGCACTGCTATATTCCATATTAGGCTAGAATTAACGAATATTGAATATAGCAGTGCTAAGTTGAAATCGAAATTTGATTATTATAACTTGAATTAATCGCATTGCGATTTCAACGTAATTCTTACATCCGACAGTACATTCTAGTATGGAGGCGTTCCCATGGTGATGGGGACGCTCCATGAGCACGGAAGTCGTCAGAAGCGGCAACGGGCACTGACTGGAGCAGCCAGGAAGCCAGGAATCCTAAGGACAGGTAAGAACAACTTTTGGGAAGTGGGAAAGAAAAAAATATAACAATAAAAAAAAAAATGAATATTCGAAATATCAAATTTATAGCATTATATTAGAAATATTCGTGAATTATCGAAGTGCCGATATTCGCTAAAAAAATTTGATATTCGAATATTCGCGCTCAACACTATTCCTGATATTCTGCCCGATTCTTGGGACGTGTAAATGCATCTTAGTAATACTGCTATACAATGCCTAATACCAAAATGCAATGCCTAAAATAAAAATACTGTTATACAATTTCTAAATAATACCACCATACAAAGCCCAAATAATGCTGCTATACAGTGGCTAATTTATACCACTATACAAATCCTAAATAATACCACTATACAATGCTTAAATAATACTGCCATAACATGCCTAAATAATAGTGCATAGTGAATGTACCGGATGGGGAGAGAGGATCGCACCTGCAGGGCTGGATGGGTGTTTGGCATTTACTTCGGGTGGGGAGGGGGGGGAGTGGGTTCTTCCATCAAGGTTTCCACCACTTTTCTCTTTTCAGGACCCCAATATCGCTCTTATAATTTAATGGGCACCATCTGTATGTGTAGTATGATGGATCTGGCGCATCACTTCCCTTAATGAACAAATGTGACTCTGTGGCTGTCACCCGAGCCCTTCAGTCCCATAAGAAGAAACCTATCACAAGTAACGCATTTCAAATATCTATACATAGCACCACACCCCATCCCCCCTAGGTCTGAGTCAGGAAATGGTTAAAAGGGTTGCACCAGATTACGAAAATATTTCTGCTTCAGAAACAGTCCCAGCTCTGCTATATTGAAGTGAATGGGGCTGTCCTGCAATACCCCAAACAACCTGTGGGCAGGTGTGGCGCTGTTTTTAAAGAGAGTGGCCATGCTTCTTCTAATCCTGGACAATAGTGGCACCTATTAGAAAGCACAACATACTCTGTGCACGCTGTGGTTTGTTTGCTCCCCGTCTGATCTTCAAAGTGATTTATTTTTTAGATTACGGGCCGATTACTTCACAGGGGTCATGGCTCCAAATCTCCTGCGTCCATTCAAGCAGTCTTGTTGTTTTGAATGATAAAAATGTTTCTTGTGTTTGGTCACCACTAGGGGGAGCTTATTGCAAATCGATTTCTACAGGTCCCATTAAATCATACTCCACTGCTCCCCCTAGTGGCTCATCCATGTAATTCTATGGTATTTTGAATGGAAACAAATAGGTATGAAGCCCCATCTCCTATATTAGGAAATGAGTCAGTGCAGAATTTTTGAGTAAATTGTAAAAGTGAGAACCGTTGGTATCAAACATCGTTAAACCACAACAAACTAACGAAGAAGATTAAACAAGACCGGTGTCTCTGGTTATGAAAGATCTCAGTGCAGGATGAACCCGTTGGAAACTTCCGATTACATATGAGAAGAGACACTGGGTTTAGCCCTGGGACAGCTGTCATCCGACATCCCACATGTGCAATCGTGCCAAGTCTAAAGCCCTCGAGTTCACGTCTAAGTATCTGAGCAATTAGAAGCCGGTTGTAGGCACGTACCTCCAAAGAGAGCTCTCCGTGATGCTTCCCAGGTTGTAATCGTACAGCTTTGTCAGAATTAGTATCACCTGCAGGCGAGAAGGAGACAGAGAGAGAAAGACAATCTCAGATTAGTCTGAAACAATTACTGTCTGGTGAAAGCAAAAAATGGAGCTGACCCTAGGGGAGCGTTAGCATTTGTCTTAATGGGCGCGTATTACAAGCGAGCGGGACGTATAAAGCTAACAGAAAGCGACTGGGATGGTCGCAGGCGCTAAATCACGAGAAGGAAGAGGCTTTGCTTCTGCCGGGGCGACTGTCAACGTGGAGCCGAGGTGTCAGATACGGAGCAGCGCAAAGCCGCCCAAGGCTAGGGAGCAAGTGGGAGAAGACAGGGGCATTATGGGTAAAGTATTCTAATGAGATGCAAAATGAGTGGATTTCACGACTAGAAAAAAATGGCCATTTCCATCAGAAGAGTCTGATAAGAAGTCAGGAAGAACGGGGTGAAGGCCATCTTGGGGGTGACGGCTGTAACCGTGGTCAATAACGGGAATGTGAAGACCCTCTTAGGAATCACTTGTGCGGCTGAGGGACCCTCCAGTGTCCACCTAGTATAGAGAGAAACCTGTGCGGAATAGGGAGACAGGCTACTGGATGGCAGATACAACCCAACATAGGACCTGGTTAGACACAGTGACCGGATATTCTGAGCACCAGAATCCCTACCGATCCCCGTTCCAGGCTGGGGAGAGCAGGTGCTTGATTGGGAAATATTAAGTTAGTAACCCTTTCGGGTTCAGATCTCCACAGGCAACTGGGATCATGCACCCCTGGGATCGGTGTAGGTCCCAACAGTCAGATCGACCCGATCAGACCTTCTGCCATAAAAGTCCATAGCGGGAACTGGGAGTGGCCTTTTGTACATCTGATACAGTATTCAAAATGGTGACCCCCCCAATCTCCCCTTGTAGGAGAGGTGACCATACATGCAAAGTCTACTGTAGGTATGGAGATAGCCAAGCCAATGACTCCCTTAGACTTGAGAGTCACACACAGGCGTCAGTGCCTCAGAGCCATCAGGGAATCCCTGCTGAGAGGTCGGAGGTCCCTGAGCAGAGCGTTGTATAAACTGCCCCATACCACCCAACTTAGAAAAAACCAAAAGAGGAAGAACTCAAGCAGTACCCAATCCATCCCAGTCTCCTTGGTGCCCCCACACAGTTATAATGCCTCTTTGTGCTCCCACACTTTCATTTTGGCATACCATAACAGTGCCCCACACACAGTAAGGATGCCGCTGTAGTGCCCTCACACAGTAGGGAAGCCCCTGTAGTGCCCTCACTCAGTAGGGATGAACCTGTAGTGCCCTCACACAGTAAGGATGCCCCTGTAGTGCCCTCACACAGTAGGGAAGCCCCTGTAGTGTCCTCATACAGTAGGGATGCCCTTGTAGTGCCCTCACACAGTAGGGAAGCCCCTGTAGTGCCCTCACACAGTAGGGATGCCCCTACAGTGCCCTCACACAGTAGGGATGCCCTTGTAGTGCCCTCACACAGTAGGGATGCCCCTGTAGTGCCCTCACACAGTAGGGAAGCCCCTGTAGTGCCCTCACACAGTAGGGATGCCCTTGTAGTGCCCTCACACAGTAGATGCACCTGTAGTGCCCTCACACAGTAAGGATGCCCCTGTAGTGCCCTCACACAGTAAAGATGCCCCTGTAGTGCCCTCACACAGTAAAGATGCCCCTGTAGTGCCCTCACACAGCAAAGATGCCCCTGTAGTGCCCTCACACAGTAAGGATGCCCCTGTAGTGCCCTCACACAGTAAGGATGCCCCTGTAGTGCCCTCACACAGTAAGGATGCCGCTGTAGTGCCCTCACACAGTAAGGATGCCCCTATACTGCCCCCATACAATAAGGATGCCCCTTAGTGTCTCCGCACATTAAGGATGCCCTCTTAGTGCCCAATCCAGTAAGGATGACGCTGTAGTGCCCTCACACAGTAAGGATGCCCTTGTAGTGCCCTCACACAGTAGGGATGCCCCTGTAGTGCCCTCACACAGTAGGGATGCCCCTGTAGTGCCCTCACACAGTAGGGAAGCCCCTGTAGTGCCCTCACACAGTAGGGATGCCCCTGTAGTGCCCTCACACAGTAAAGATGCACCTATAGTGCCCTCACACAGTAAGGATGCCCCTGTAGTGCCCTCACACAGTAAGGATGCCCCTGTAGTGCCCTCACACAGTAGGGATGCCCCTGTAGTGCCCTCACACAGTAAAGATGCCCCTGTAGTGCCCTCACACAGTAAGGATGCCGATGTAGTGCCCTCACACAGTAAGGATGCCGATGTAGTGCCCTCACACAGTAAGGATGCCCCTATACTGCCCCCATACAATAAGGATGCCCCTTAGTGTCTCCGCACATTAAGGATGCCCTCTTAGTGCCCAATCTAGTAAGGATGACGCCGTAGTGCCCTCACACAGTAAGGATGCCCCTGTAGTGCCCTCACACAGTAAGGATGCCGATGTAGTGCCCTCACACAGTAAGGATGCCGATGTAGTGCCCTCACACAGTAAGGATGCCCCTGTAGTGCCCCCATACAATAAGGATGCCCCTTAGTGTCTCCGCACATTAAGGATGCCCTCTTAGTGCCCAATCCAGTAAGGATGACGCTGTAGTGCCCTCACACAGTAAAGATGCCGATGTAGTGCCCTCACACAGTAAGGATGCCGATGTAGTGCCCTCACACAGTAAGGATGCCGATGTAGTGCCCTCACACAGTAAGGATGCCCCTATACTGCCCCCATACAATAAGGATGCCCCTTAGTGTCTCCGCACATTAAGGATGCCCTCTTAGGGCCCAATCCAGTAAGGATGACGCTGTAGTGCCCTCACACAGTAAGGATGACGCTGTAGTGCCCTCACCAGTCTTTAAACACAGGCTTCTTAACAAATTTGGCGCATCAAACTGAAATTGATGCCAGCTGTTAGCTATGAGCTGCTGTAATTATGTTAATTATATTAAATCTAGCAGGCCGCTAAACCCTCTGTATTTCCCCTTTTTAAAAAGTGGTAACGAGAAAAAAGGCACAAATACGGCCTGCGCTTTAGTTTTTTAGTCCACAATTGGCATAAAGCTCTGCCCGGGTGTGTCTGCCGATCGTGGAGCTGAGCTGCATTCCTCCTTAAGATAGTGCCCGCTCCTCCTCTCCAGAACAGCCTGCCAGTCTTTGTCTGCACCCCCTACACTTACATGGACCCTGCTGACATTACACAAGAGCCGCAGTGAGGACCTCTTATTCTGCTGGCTCTTCGCCCTCCGTAACACTTTACTGAGGGAAATTTCCAGCTAAACACCCCGTAGCGTCGACGACTGAATGCTCCATGATTAGGGCGACACTGATTTTCCTGAATTGAACATTCGGGTGACGTGAATGACAAGGACTTCCCATTGTGACTGGTTTAAGGGACATTGTCAAAAATTTTACACATGAAATGACTCTAATTCTCTTTTGTGCGCAGGAGACATTTTCTATCTTCACTCCTATTATCCCAGTGTCTGGCGGTACTCAGCGGTGTCATATACTGCAGGTATTATAGGGGCTCTCACACGCGCTGTTTCTGTCCGTGCCTCCGCAAAAAATAGAACTTGCTCAATTTTTTTGTGGTGCGGACAGATCACGGACCCATTCAAGTTGAATGGGTCTCGATCCGTCCCGGCCGCCGCACGTTGCCCGTGCATTGGGGGCCGCAATAAGCCCTTAGAGTACAGCAAATCACTCAGGACGGCACATGTTTAGAAAAGGATGTTTTTTTTTTCAAACACAGCGCCTCACCTGTCCACAGGTCGTGTGTGGTATTGCGATTTACAATATAGCTGAGCTGTGTTACCAGACACAAGTCATGGACAGATGTGGTGCTGATTTTGGAAGAAAGTAGCTATCTTTTTCTAATTCTAGGCAATTATTTTAATACCTCAGGAGAGGGCCTGCTCCAGAGTTATGTGGCCCCTTGAATAACATTGGGCCTCCTTAGATCCAACCTGCAACTATGCGCTGCATATCTTGCATGGGAGAAGAGGGGCACAGGAGTCTGCGGTGGGGCAATATGATGCATTGACATTATACTTCTCTTCTGCTGGCGGACCCTGGAATGTACTCAACGGGGGGCCACAGGAGGAACCTTTCACAGAACGGACATGCATTCTCCAAGCTGATGTTGTCTCTGATTGAGACCTCTTGACTTCAGCAAATGGCATTTATCATATAGAGAAAGTTAATACAAGGCACTTACTAATGTATTGTGATTATCCATATTGTCTCTTTTGCTGGCTGGATTCATTTCTCCATCATATTATACTCTGCTCATTTCCATGGTTACAACCACCCTTCAGCACAGGTAGAGGTGGTCAGAATGGGAGCAGCTGTGCATGTGTTCCAATGCGTGCCCCCATGGTCCCAGCCGTAAGAGAGGGAGGTGCAAGCACGACCACTGCTGCTGAAATGCAGGGTGGTCATAACCCCTGGAAACGAGCAGTGTATAATGTGATGGAAAAATGAATCCAGCCAGCAAAGGAGACAATATGGAGAATCAGAATTGTTGAAGTGAAATAAACTCCTTTGAGCTTATTGAAGTGAAATTTTAACTCTTCTAAAAAAAAGGCATAATCCTAAAATTTCACAGCTGTCACTTGCTTATTACCCTTTTTATCTGCATTAATGGGGTTTTCCGGAATTTTATTATTGATGATCTATTCTCAGGATAGGTCACCAATATCAGTCGGGGGGGGGGGGGGGGGGGTCTGATATCAGCTGGTTGAAGAGAAGGCCGCGCTCGTTGTGAGTGCAGCCTTCCCTCCATTGTTTACCCGCTCGCTGTCGACATCCCAGCGGCGAGCAGATGTAACTACAAGAAGCCGTCCCATTCACTTCTACGGACGGTTCTGTAGTGCACACTTGAATAGGAACGAGCCGTCCCATAGAAGTGAATGCGGAACAGAACTACGGACATCTTTTGTGGCCGCATTCATTCCGTCGTCTGATAGAACCCTTAGAAAAAAAAGGAGTGAGACCCCAACTTCTACACGTTTTCATAAACATTAATGTTATTTACTTTTAAGAAATGATCTAAACCCTTTATAAACCCGTCCACTGTTCCTGCTGTGACCACGTCCCGAGGACGTCTATTCCACAGATTCACAGTTCTTACAGTAAAGAAGCTTTGATGCTTCTGGAGACAGAACTCTTTCCTCTCCAGTCGGAGGCAGCGCCCCCTTGTCTTTTGAGAGGATTTTACATGGAACAGCTTTTCGGTCCATTTATATACTTGTACAGGTCAATCATGTCCCCCCTTAGACGTCTCTTCTCAAGACTAAATAAATGTAATTCTTCATTGATTCTTTTATTCTTCTTCTTTTGTCATAACTAGAGATGAGCGAACTTCTGTTTTAAGTTCGGCGTCTAAAGTTCGGCTTCTGGTTAGCGGAGGATCCCGATATGGATTCCGAATTCCGTTGTGGTCCGTGGTAGCGGAATCAATAATGACCATTATTGATTCCGCTACCACGGACCACAACGGAATTCGGAATCCATATCGGGATCCTCCGCTAACCGGAAGCCGAACTTTAGACGCCGAACTTAAAACAGAAGTTCGCTCATCTCTGGTCATAACTAGTGTTGAGCAAACCCGAACTGTAAAGTCCGTACCGAACTTTACGATTTTTGGTACAACTTTGTTCGGGTTCGGTGTTCGGGCATTTAATAAAGATTGTTGAAAGGCTGCCGGGCAGCCAATGTGCAGCTGGATCACGTGTAGCACCGCCCATCACGTGTAGCACCGCCCATCACGTGTAGCACCGCCCATCACGTGTAGCACCGCCCATGACGTGTAGCACCGCCCATCAGCTCTGAGCAGTGCAGGGACAGGAAGCAGGCAGCTGAAGTGAAGGACAGTATTAGTGCCATTTTTTGTGGGTGCAATACACCATCTTTGATCCCCTGACACAGAAAGCTAATCATAAATCTGGCTGTTAATTCTGTGGGTGACCTACAGACATTTTTTTTGTGGGTGCAATACAACATTGTACTTTGTACCCCTGACAAACAAATATAATAGTTAATCCGTCTGTTAGTTAGGTGCACGTTAGTTCTGTTAGTTCAGCGGGTGACCTCAAAGAATGAGGAGAGCGTCAAATAAGGGAAGTGGCCCCAGTCGTGGTGCTGCTGGTGGAGCTCCTGTTGCACGGAGAGGACGTGGTCGATCTGTGCCAGCTACACGCACAAGTGAAACCCCTTCCTCAGGTGCGAGTAGGCGTCAGAACCTGCAGCGGTATTTGGTCGGGCCTAATGCTGCTCTACGAATGGTGAGGCCTGAACAAGTACAGGCGATAGTAGATTGGGTTGCTGACAGTGGATCCAGTTCCTTCACATTGTCTCCCACCCAGTCTCCTGCTGAAAGCTCAGAGTTGGCACTTGCAGCCGATGTCCATCAGTCTTTCACCTCACCCCCTTGCAAATCAGCCAAGCAGTCTGAGCCCCAAGTCATGCAGCAGTCTCTTCTGCTTTTTGATGACTCTGTTAGCAGGGTTTCCCAGGGCCATCCACCTAGCCCTGCCCCAGAAGTGGAAGAGATTGAGTGCACCGATGCCAAACCACTTATGTTTCAGGATGTGGACATGAGAGGACCATCGCAGCACGTCTCGCATGATGAAGAAACACAGGTGCCAACTGCTGGGGCTTTCTGCAGTGTGCAGACCAACAAGGAAGGCAGAAGTGAAGACTGGGTGGAAGATGATGTGGAGGACGATCAGGTCCTCGACCCCTCATGGAATCAAGGTCATGCGAGTGACGTGTGCAGTTCAGAGGAAGAGGCGGTGGTCGCACAGAGCAACCAGCACAGCAGAAGAGGGAGCAGGGTGCAAAAGCGGAGTCGCCGTCCTCTAGATAGTACGCCTGCTACTTCCCACCGCAGCAAGGCACCGAGCACACCAAAGCCAGCTCCAAGGAGTTCCCTGGCGTGGCAGTTCTTCAGACAATGTGCTGACGACAAGACACGAGTGGTTTGCACGCTGTGCAATCAGAGGCTGAAGCGAGGCATAAACGTTCTCAACCTGAGCACAACCTGCATGACCAGCCATTTAAGTGCAAAGCACGAGCTGCAGTGGAGTAGACACCTCAAAAACCAAGAAAGGTCTCTGGCTCCCCCTGCTTCCTCTTCTGCTGCAGTCTCGGCCTCTTCATCCACCTCTGGAGTGACAGTGCCACCTGCCACCCTGCAAACAGAGGATCTGCCAGCAACACCAACACCTGGGTCACCAAGCATCTCCACAATGTCACACGGAAGCGTTCAGCTGTCCACCCCCCAAACACTGCAGAGAAAAAGGAAGTACCCCCCTACCCACCCACGATCCCTGGCCCGGAATGCCAGCATTTCAAAATTCCTGGCCTTTTAAAAAACTTTTGGTGGTGGCTGTCCCACAGTATGTTCCCAGCCTACTTTTCCAGGCAAGCCATCCCCGCACTGTGCAATGCCATCTGTGGCAAGGTCCACATAACCACCGATACGTGGACCAGTAAGCACGGTCAGGGCCGTTATATCTCCATAACAGCACACTGGGTAAATGCAGTGGCGGCTGGGCCTGAGGCGGATAGCAGTTTAGCGCATGTCCTTCCACCACGAGGATTGCAGGACGCTTCAGTTTGCCTCCTGTTGCTTCCTCCTCCTACTCCGCTTCCTCATCCTCTATTGGCTCCTCTTCCGGTCAGCGTAACACCTTCACCACCAACTTCAGCACAGCCAGGGGTAAACGACAGCAGGGAGTTTTAAAACTTATCTGTTTGGGGGACAAACCCCACATTGCGCAGGAGCTGTGGACGGGCCTTGAACATCAGACCGATGAGTGGTTGGTGCCGGTGGGCCTCAAGCCCGGCCTGGTGGTGTGTGTGATATTGGGCGAAATCTCGTAGCAGCTCTGGGACTAGCCGGTTTGACGCACATCCCTTGCCTGGCGCATGTGCTGAATTTGGTGGTGCAGAGGTTCCTGAAAGATTACCCCGACATCAGTGGCGTACCGCCAATATAGGCAGACCACGCCGTTACTATGGGGCCCGCGGCACTGGGGGGCCCGGAGCGCAGAAAAGGCCCCGCCCACTCTGTTTGGCCCCGCCTACTCCATTTACTGTGGAATTTTTTTTAATATATGGCACAGCGGGGCACTTGTGTTTATTAAGCATCCAGCGACCGTCTACCCCGCTCCCAGCCCAGTTTCTGTCTGACCTGCGGATCCATCCAGTCAAGGGCTTGCTGCACGTAACACTGGCCAATCAGCGCAAGTCAGCAGAAAGAGGCAGTGTATTGCTGGCACAGGCATGCTCCACCCAGACTCCGACCCGGAGGGTAACATCGCCACTCACTAACAGTCGACAGGCACAGCACAGGCCAGTGGAGGACCGCTGCTGACGGGACAGACAGAGTGACACGGTCACCAAGATCTATATCGCTGGTTGGTGTGGTTCAGTAGTTCATGTAGTTCATGTATAACTTTGATTGAGCATGCAGCAAGAGAGGACTCATAGGGAGGGAGGGGGACACGCTTTTTCTCCTACACTGTCCTCTATGAGCCTTCACCCCCCCCCCCCCCCGAGTCATCTATGAGCCCCAACCCCTAATGCTCCCCCAAAATGCCCGGGAGGAGGGAGTAGGAGGAAGGCACACTGGCCCCTATGAGACTCCCCCCCCCCCCATCCCTCCCCCCCAGGTCCACTATGAGCCTCCCTAACCGGGCCCAATGCCCCCCAAAATGCCCGAGGGGGTGGGAAAAGAGTAGTAGGAAAGCACACTGGTCTCTCTGAGGCCTCCCCCCTGAGTCCTCTATGAGCCCCCACAACCCCTATTGCCCCCCCAAAATGCCCAGTAGGGGGAGGAAAGCACACTGTCCTGAGAATTTTGAGGGGCATTAGGGGTTTGGGGGGCTCATAGAGGACTCAGGGGGAGGCTCATAGACGACAGTGTGCTTTCCTCCTACACCTACTCCTTCCTTCCCCCTTCCCTGGGCATTTTGGGGGGCATTAGGGGTTGGATAACCCCTCTAACTTCTTGCTGCTGATTCTGAGTGTCCACATAGCCACCAATCATATTCCCCCAACTCCCCACCCCCACATCAGTCACCTTTAGGGGGGGATATGATTGGTGGCTATCTGCATACTCAGCATCAGCAGCAAGGAGTTAAAGGGGTTTGGGCAGTGGCGTACTGCAACCGTTTGCGGAAAGTTATGACAAAATGGGGGTGTGGCATGGGAGGAGCCATGACAGGAGGTGGGATGGGCCAGGGGTGTGTAGTGGGCGGAGTTAGGGGGCCCAATTCAGATTCTTGCTATGGGGCCCGGTGATTTCTATGTACGCTCCTGCCCGACATGTCAGAGCTGCTGCATAATGTGCGGGCCGTCTGTGCGCGGTTTCGGCCTTCCCGCTGACCACCTCATATGCGACGTGCCCACCAGGTGGAACTCCACCTTGCCCATGCTAGAGAGACTGTGCGAGCAGCAGCAGGCCATAGTGGAGTTTCAGCTGTAGCACGCACAGGTCAGTCGCTCTGCGGAACAGCACCACTTCACCACCAATGACTGGGCCTCCATGCGGGACATGCGGGACGTTTTGCGCTGTTTCGAGTACTCCACCAACATGACCAGTGCCCATGACGCAGACCTCAGTGTTACTATCCCACTTCTATGTCTCCTTGAAAAAACACTTTGGGCGATGATGGAAGAGGATGTGGAACAGGAGGAAAAGGAGGAGGAAGAGGGGTCATTTCTACGTTTATCAGGCCAGTCATTCACAAGTGGCTCGGGGGGTGGGTTCCTGCACCAACAGAGGCCAGGTACACAACTGTCCAGCCAGGGCACAGTTTTGCAGGATGAGGATGGAGGATGATGATGAGGAGGAACCGTGTTCACAGCAGGGTGGCACCCAAAGCAGGTCATGGGCTTCACTGCGTGGCTAGGGGGATACAGAGGACACAGACGATACACCTCCCACAGAGGACAGCTTTTCGTTGCCTCTGGGCAGCCTGGCACACATGAGCGATTACATGCTGCAGTGTCTCTGCAACGACCGCCGAGTTGCCCACATTCTAACCAGTGCTGATTACTGGGTGGCCATGCTGCTGGATCCTCGTTACAAGGACAACGTACCGTCCTTAATTCCGTCACTGGAGCGTGATCAGAAGATGCGCGAGTACAAGCGCACGCTGGTAGACGCGCTGCTGGTGGCATTCCCACCTGATAGCGGGGGCACAGTGGAAGCACAAGACGAAGGCAGAGGACGAGGAAGAAGTCGTCAACGCAGCTGGGGCACCGCCAGCACCTCAGAAGGCAGGGTTAGCATGGCCGAAATGTGGAAAAGCTTTGTCAGCACTAGTGATGAGCGGCAGGGGCTATATTCGAATTCACAATATTTCAAAAATATTTGGGCGAATTCGAGATTATTTTCTTGATTGCGAAAAATCGGCAATGTAATATTGCCGATACAAGCGTGTATCACTTTTGCTACATTTTCCAAGTTGATAGAAGTTTCCTGAGACTGGAGAAAATGGTTGGCACGGCAGAACATTAAAAATGGCTTTATATGCAGTTAGAGTGCTCCAATATATCGCGATTGCGCTAATCGGCAATAATGATGCGAATATTTTGGCGCAATACCTTAAAATTTACATTTTAGCACGTCTGCATTTAAGTAAGGACAGCAGAACCTATCAGCTCCACTATATCAGGATATTACCTACCCTGACTATCTCCTACTAACTATTTGTATTATATATAAGCTAACTAACTAACTATCTAATGTAGTGTAGAAAGCACAGAGCAGAGCAATGACACTGCTCTCTCTCTCTCTCAGAACTTTAAAAAACTGTAGAAAACGGCTGCTGGGGAGGTTCTTATATAGTAAGGGGGGGGGGGGCAACTTTCCTATTGGTTGCTAGGGATGTTGCTGAGCTCAGACAAATACATTGCAGCCTTCTCATTGGCCCACAAGCAAGAAGGGAGGATACTGATGAAAAAAAAATCTAGAATAATCGAAATTACGAATATATATCACTATATTCTAAATATTCGCGAATTCTCGAAGTGCCGATATTGCCGATTAATATTTGCGATTTGAATATTCACGCCCAACACTAGTCAGCACGCCACAACAACCAGCACCACCATCTGATATGGAACGTCTTAGCAGGAGGCAGCATTTCACCAACATGGTGGAGCAGTATGTGTGCACACGCCTACACGTACTGAATGACGGGTCTGCCCCCTTCAACTTCTGGGTCTCCAAATTGGGCACATGGCCTGAGCTTGCTCTTTACGCCTTGGAGGTGCTGGCCTGCCCTGCAGCCAGTGTATTATCTGAACGTGTGTTTAGCACGGCAGGGGGCGTCATCACAGACAAGCGCAGCCGCCTGTCCACAGCCAACGTGGACAAGCTCACGTTCATTAAAATGAACCAGGCCTGGATCCCTCAGGACCTGTCCGTACCTTGTGCTGAGTAGACAAGTATACCGGCCTTACCCAGCCATTGTTATACTCCAGCGCTCTTTCTGTTTGTTTTCTTTTTTATAATTCCCAATGTTTTAGGGTCTTCCCAAATTTATTTAAACAAGAAAAACTACAAAAATAGTGTTGGCTACCTCATCCTCCACCACCGCTTCCACCTACACCGCCACGATTACAGCCTCCTCAACCTCCTACTCCTAGTTCAAGATCATTATTTGTTACTTTTTTTTTTTATTGTTATTTTAATTCACTTCCCTATCCACATTTGTTTGCAAGGCAATTGTCCTGCTCTTACCCCTATTTTGCTTCCTTTTGCAGCCCTCTAGCCTTTTTACTATGACTTTTTTAGAGCCATTTTAGTGCCCCAAAGTTTGGGTCCCCATTGACTTCAATGGGGTTTGGGGTCAAGTTTGGGTCCCAAACCCGAACTTTGCGGTGAAGTTTAGCCGGACCTGGCGAACCCGAACTTCCAGGTGTTCGCTCAACCCTACTCATAACTAAGACCCTCCAGGCCCCTTATCAGTTTAGTCGCTCTCCTCTGTACTCTCTCCAGCTCCAAGGCATTCCTTCTATGGACCGGTGCCCAGAACTGAACTGCATATTCCAGATGTCCATGCCTCGTTTAATACATGACAATATCCTGGTGGCCTTAAAAGGTGTGAATTTAACAAATGATGACATTGCTCTAAGCAACTTTAGCAAACTATACATCTGTCTCTTGCTCGTTACTCTATTATCTACAAGGGATGTTCCCATCTAAAACATGGATGGAAATCCAAAGGTCAGGCAAAAGATCTCTGACACTCGCTCATTGCCCATTAGGAAAATAAAGTATAAGCCAACTACACAATGGCAACTAAACATAATACTAATAGACATATTATATGTTGATGGTAGAACCTTTGTCTCTGAGCTTTTCTGTTTAAGGCATCATTATTGTGCAACCATGTAACTATATTAACAAATTACCCATCGGTCACTTGCTCGTTATCCGTTATACAGGCTGCTGGCTAGGTGTTCACAGCATTGTACAGAGTTGTAGAGACTGGTCATTTAATATGAGGAGAACATTAGGATTCATTATCACATTACAGGTCTGACAAGGGTGTAGTTATTGGGTGTGCGGTGATAGCAGTGGTAGCTGGGTCTTGGAGCTAGTGGCTGGCCAATGCCCACCAGGTGGTGACCCTGTTACAGATTGTATATTAGGACACAGGAGTTTCAAGTAACAATTCTAACATCTGTCACTTGCTAATTACCCATTGTACCTCCAGTAATGAGACTATAGAAACTACACGGGTGCATTTTGCCAGTTAGTGGTTTAACCCTTTAAGCACAGCTAGTACTATAATCTATATACTGTAACATATACAATTAGGTCCATATATATTTGGACAGAGACGGCATGTTTCTAATCTCTGTCCTGTACATTACCACTATGGATTTTGGACACAGTTCAGATGCAGTTGAAGTTCAGACTTTCAGCTTTAGTTCAGTCGGTTGAACAAAATGATGGCATAAAAATGTGAGGAACTAAAGCATTTTTTTAACTCAATCCTTTCATTTCAGGGGCTCAAAAGTGATTGGACAAATTAAATAATTGTAAATAAATGTTAATTTCTAATACTTGGTTGAAAACCCTTTGTTAGCAATGACTGCCTGAAGTCTTGACCTCATGGACATCACCAGACGCTGCGTTTCCTTTACTGCCGCGGTTTTCAGTTGCTGTTTGTTTGTGGCCTTTCTGTCTGAAGTTTAGTCTGTAACCAGTGAAATGCTCTATTGGGTTCAGATCCGGTGACTCGGCCATTCAGGAATATTCCACTTCTTTGCTTTAATAAACTCCTGGGTCGCTTTGGCTTTATGTTTCGGGTCATTGTCCATCCGTATTATGAAACATCGACCAATCAGTTTGGCTGCATTTGAGCGCACGGTATGTCTCTGAAAACCCCAGAATTCATCCGGCTGCTTCTGTCCTGTGTCCCATCATCAATAAACACTGGGGCCCCGGGGCCACCGGCAGCCATGCATGCCCAAGCATCACCCTGTCTCCGCCGTGTTCTACAGATGATGTGGTATGTGGATCATGAGCTGTACCGAGCCTTCACCATAGTTTTTTCTTTCCATCATTCTGGTAGAGGTTGATCTTGGTTTCATCTGTCCACAGAATGTTCTTACACAAGTGTGCTGGTTTTTTAGATGTTTTTCAGTAAAGTCCAATCCAGCCTTCTTATTCTGGAGGCTGATGAGTGGCTGCACCGCGCAGTGAACCCTCTGTATTACTTTCATGCCGTCTTCTCTTTATGGTAGATTTGGATATTGATCCGCCTATATCCTGGAGAGTGTTGGTCACTTGGTCGGCTGTTGTGAAGGGGCTTCTCTTCACCATGGTAATTATTCTGCCATCATCCACCACTGGTGTCTTCCGTGGGCGTCCAGGTCTTTTTGTATTGTTGAGGTCACCAGTGCTTTCTTTCTTTCTTTCTTTCTTTCTCAGGATGAACCAAACTGTAGATTTTTGCACTCCTAATAGTGCAGCAATTTCTCGGATGGGTTTCTTCTGTTTTCGCAGATGAAGGATGGCTTGTTTCTCCTGCATGGAGACCTCCTGTGACCGCATGTTTACTTCTCAGCAAAATCTTCAAAATGCAAGCACCGCACCTCAATCAACTCCAGGCCTTTTAGATGCTTAATTGGGAATGAAATAATGAAGGAATTGCCCACACCTTCCCATGAAACAGCCTGAGAGTCGATTGTCACATACTTTTGGTCCCTTTAAAAACAGGGTGCCCCATGTAAAGGAGCTGAAACTCCTAAACCCTTCATCCAGTTTTAATGTGGATAGCCTCAAATGGAAGCTAAAAGTCTGGACTTTATGTCCATGTCCATTATAGAACTATTCCTTAAAAATGTTTTACTAAACAGGTAAAAAAAAACTAAATTTGTGTCAGTGTCCAAATATATATGGACCTGGCTGTATAATGTGATGCAATACCCTATAAATACAAGCAATCTGCACAGTGGGCGCCATTCTCCTCCACTTACTTTTGCTCGTTATAATTTGATGATATTTATTATCTATGTGATATTTCGGATGCGCTCGGAACCGCTGCCAGTAACATCAAACAGCTTGATCTATGTCTTGTGTACTCGGGAGCTCGGCAGCACCGTAGGGGTGCCAGGCGGAAATAATGAGATGGACTTGGCCTAATGTTCCCTCGTTTTTTGCTTTTTAAAAAATAAAAAATAAAATATGCTGCACACTGTAAAATTCTGATCTCTCTATGGTGACCAGGGCTTTAACATAATGTGATACTTCTCTTAAAGGGATATTCCCAGATGTCCGTTCTGATGATTGCCATAATATCTCACAATGCTGCGCACTGCAGCGCATCCCTATCTGGGAGTGGCCTACAGTGATATATTCATCCTGTGCCTCCTGGTTCATGACTAAAATACCTGAACTATTGTGACAGCAAGAAAAAAAGAGACAGGAAGTAAGATTATATACCTACATGAACTACGGAAAACGGAAATCCATCCATCTATTATCTATCTATCTATCTATCTATCTATCTATCTATCTATCTATCTATCTCACATCTATTATCTATCTATCTATCTATTATCTATCTATCTATCTATCTATCTATTATCTATCTATCGATCTATCTCATATCTACGGTATCTATCTATCTATCTATCTATCTATCTAATATCTATCTAATATCTATCTATCTATCTATCTATCTATCTCATATCTATCTATCTATCTATCTATCTATCTATCTATCTCATATCTATCTATCTATCTATCTCATATCTATCTATCTATCTATCTATCTATCTATCTATCTATCTATCTATCTAATATCTATCTATTATCTATCTATCTATCTATCTATCTATCTATCTATTTATCTATCTATCTCATATCTATCTATCTATCTCATATCTCATATCTATCTATCTATCTATCTATCTATCTATCTATTATCTATCTATCTATCTATCTATCTATCTATCTATTTATCTATCTATTATCTATCTATCTATCATCTATCTATCTATCTCCTATCTATTATCTATCTATCTATCTATCTATCTATCTATCTATCTATCTATCTATCTATCTATCTATCTATCTATCTATCTCATATCTATCTATTATCTATCTATCTCATATCTATCTATTATCTATCTATCTATCTATCTATCTATCTATCTATCTATCTATCTATCTATCTATCTATCTCATATCTATCTATTATCTATCTATCTATCTATCTATCATCTATCTATCTATCTATCTATCTATGTATCTATCTATCTATCTATCTATCTATCTATCTATCTATCTATCTATCGTATCTATCTATCTCATATCACAGCAGACAGTATCACACATGATAGGATTAGATACACAGCTCAGCAGACAGTATCACACAGGATAGGATTAGATACAGATCTCTTTTGAAGACCACCATAGATCTGATCTCTTCCGCTGTTCAGTGTGTATCCACCTCTGGCAGTGCCCGGGTTATAGCTGGATGGTAGTTCACATATACAGTGGCGCTATGGTCAGAAGCGATGATGTGGGATTAATGCGGCATATAAAAGCCTCGTCCGCTGTGCTCTTCCTGTGGCCGCGTGAAGTCGTAAATGAACATGGGAGGAATCATTTATTTGAAGACTTTTGTACTGTTTAAACAAATCGCTGCCATGAAAGCAAAGTGTGCGGCGCCATAAATCACGCCACAGCAGGATGTCACCAGCCACAGATCAAGCCTGACAGGATTATTGAATCGTGTGCACGACCGCCAAGCCAGTACAACAGAGATAAGAGCGCTGGGATGCGTCTGCGCAGGAGCTGATCCATCAGGAGCAGGGCACTCTCTGAGATGAACAGCCCCGACTCCAGACTGATACATTGTAACAAGAGATCAGTGCAGCTGCTGCAGATGTGTACAGCTCACAGAGCATTGTCTACACTGATACATTGTAACAAGAGATCAGTGCAGCTGCTGATGTGTACAGCTCACAGAGCATGGTCTACACTGATACATTGTAACAAGAGATCAGTGCAGCTGCTGCAGATGTGTACAGCTCACAGAGCATTGTCTACACTGATACATTGTAACAGAGAGATCAGTGCAGCTGCTGCAGATGTGTACAGCTCACAGAGCATTGTCTACACTGATACATTGTAACAGAGAGATCAGTGCAGCTGCTGCAGATGTGTACAGCTCACAGAGCATTGTCTACACTGATACATTGTAACAAGAGATCAGTGCAGCTGCTGATGTGTACAGCTCACAGAGCATTGTCTACACTGATACATTGTAACAGAGAGATCAGTGCAGCAGCTGCTGATGTGAACAGCTCACAGAGCATTGTCTACACTGATACATTGTAACAAGAGATCAGTGCAGCTGCTGCAGATGTGTACAGCTCACAGAGCATTGTCTACACTGATACATTGTAACAAGAGATCAGTGCAGCTGCTGCTGATGTGTACAGCTCACAGAGCATTGTCTACACTGATACATTGTAACAGAGAGATCAGTGCAGCAGCTGCTGATGTGTTCAGCTCACAGAGCATGGTCTACACTGATACATTGTAACAGAGAGATCAGTGCAGCTGCTGCAGATGTGTACAGCTCACAGAGCATTGTCTACACTGATACATTGTAACAAGAGATCAGTGCAGCTGCTGCTGATGTGTACAGCTCACAGAGCATTGTCTACACTGATACATTGTAACAGAGAGATCAGTGCAGCTGCTGCTGATGTGTACAGCTCACAGAGCATTATCTACACTGATACATTGTAACAAGAGATCAGTGCAGCTGCTGCAGATGTGTACAGCTCACAGAGCATTGTCTACACTGATACATTGTAACAAGAGATCAGTGCAGCTGCTGCTGATGTGTACAGCTCACAGAGCATTGTCTACACTGATACATTGTAACAAGAGATCAGTGCAGCTGCTGCAAATGTGTTCAGCTCACAGAGCATGGTCTACACTGATACATTGTAACAGAGAGATCAGTGCAGCTGCTGCAGATGTGTACAGCTCACAGAGCATTGTCTACACTGATACATTGTAACAAGAGATCAGTGCAGCTGCTGCTGATGTGTACAGCTCACAGAGCATTGTCTACACTGATACATTGTAACAGAGAGATCAGTGCAGCTGCTGCTGATGTGTACAGCTCACAGAGCATTATCTACACTGATACATTGTAACAAGAGATCAGTGCAGCTGCTGCAGATGTGTTCAGCTCACAGAGCATGGTCTACACTGATACATTGTAACAGAGAGATCAGTGCAGCTGCTGCAGATGTGTACAGCTCACAGAGCATTGTCTACACTGATACATTGTAACAAGAGATCAGTGCAGCTGCTGCTGATGTGTACAGCTCACAGAGCATTGTCTACACTGATACATTGTAACAAGAGATCAGTGCAGCTGCTGCTGATGTGTACAGCTCACAGAGCATTGTCTACACTGATACATTGTAACAAGAGATCAGTGCAGCTGCTGCTGATGTGTACAGCTCACAGAGCATTGTCTACACTGATACATTGTAACAGAGAGATCAGTGCAGCTGCTGCAGATGTGTACAGCTCACAGAGCATTGTCTACACTGAGACATTGTAACAGAGAGATCGGTGCAGCTGCTGCAGATGTGTACAGCTCACAGAGCATTGTCTACACTGATACATTGTAACAGAGAGATCAGTGCAGCTGCTGCAGATGTGTACAGCTCACAGAGCATTGTCTACACTGATACATTGTAACAGAGAGATCAGTGCAGCTGCTGCAGATGTGTACAGCTCACAGAGCATTATCTACACTGATACATTGTAACAAGAGATCAGTGCAGCTGCTGCAAATGTGTTCAGCTCACAGAGCATGGTCTACACTGATACATTGTAACAGAGAGATCAGTGCAGCTGCTGCTGATGTGTACAGCTCACAGAGCATTGTCTACACTGATACATTGTAACAGAGAGATCAGTGCAGCTGCTGATGTGTACAGCTCACAGAGCATTGTCTACACTGATACATTGTAACAGAGAGATCAGTGCAGCTGCTGCAGATGTGTACAGCTCACAGAGCATTGTCTACACTGATACATTGTAACAGAGAGATCGGTGCAGCTGCTGCAGATGTGTACAGCTCACAGAGCATTGTCTACACTGATACATTGTAACAGAGAGATCAGTGCAGCTGCTGCAGATGTGTACAGCTCACAGAGCATTATCTACACTGATACATTGTAGCAAGAGATCGGTGCAGCTGCTGCAGATGTGAACAGCTCACAGAGCATTGTCTACACTGATACATTGTAACAGAGAGATCAGTGCAGCTGCTGCAGATGTGTACAGCTCACAGAGCATTATCTACACTGATACATTGTAGCAAGAGATCGGTGCAGCTGCTGCAGATGTGTTCAGCTCACAGAGCATTGTCTACACTGATACATTGTAACAGAGAGATCAGTGCAGCTGCTGCAGATGTGTTCAGCTCACAGAGCATTGTCTACACTAATACATTGTAACAAGAGATCAGTGCAGCTGCTGCTGATGTGTACAGCTCACAGAGCATTGTCTACACTGATACATTGTAACAAAGAGATCAGTGCAGCTGCTGATGTGTACAGCTCACAGAGCATTGTCTACACTGATACATTGTAACAGAGAGGTCAGTACAGCTGCTGCAGATGTGTACAGCCTACAGAGCATTGTCTACACTGATACATTGTAACAGAGAGATCAGTGCAGCTGCTGCAGATGTGTACAGCTCACAGAGCATTGTCTACACTGATACATTGTAACAGAGAGATCAGTGCAGCTGCTGCAGATGTGTACAGCTCACAGAGCATTGTCTACACTGATACATTGTAACAGAGAGATCAGTGCAGCTGCTGCAGATGTGTACAGCTCACAGAGCATTGTCTACACTGATACATTGTAACAAGAGATCAGTGCAGCTGCTGCAGATGTGTACAGCTCACAGAAAATTGTCTACACTGATACAATGTAACAAGAGATCAGTGCAGCTGCTGCTGATGTGTACAGCTCACAGAGCATTGTCTACACTGATACATTGTAACAAGAGATCAGTGCAGCTGCTGCTGATGTGTACAGCTCACAGAGCATTGTCTACACTGATACATTGTAACAAGAGATCAGTGCAGCTGCAGATGTGTACAGCTCACAGAGCATGGTGTACACTGATACATTGTAACAAGAGATCAGTGCAGCTGCAGATGTGTACAGCTCACAGAGCATTGTCTACACTGATACATTGTAACAAGAGATCAGTGCAGCTGCAGATGTGTACAGCTCACAGAGCATTGTCTATACTGATACATTGTAACAGAGAGATCAGTGCAGCTGCTGCAGATGTGTACAGCTCACAGAGCATTGTCTACACTGATACATTGTAACAGAGAGATCAGTGCAGCTGCTGATGTGTACAGCTCATAGAGCATTGTCTACACTGATACATTGTAACAGAGAGATCAGTGCAGCTGCTGCAGATGTGTACAGCTCACAGAGCATTGTCTACACTGACACATTGTAGCAAGAGATCGGTGCAGCTGCTGCAGATGTGTACAGCTCACAGAGCATTGTCTACACTGATACATTGTAACAGAGAGGTCAGTACAGCTGCTGCAGATGTGTACAGCCTACAGAGCATTGTCTACACTGATACATTGTAACAGAGAGATCAGTGCAGCTGCTGCAGATGTGTACAGCTCACAGAGCATTGTCTACACTGATACATTGTAACAGAGAGATCAGTGCAGCTGCTGCAGATGTGTACAGCTCACAGAGCATTGTCTACACTGATACATTGTAACAGAGAGATCAGTGCAGCTGCTGCAGATGTGTACAGCTCACAGAGCATTGTCTACACTGATACATTGTAACAGAGAGATCAGTGCAGCTGCTGCAGATGTGTACAGCTCACAGAGCATTGTCTACACTGATACATTGTAACAAGAGATCAGTGCAGCTGCTGCAGATGTGTACAGCTCACAGAAAATTGTCTACACTGATACAATGTAACAAGAGATCAGTGCAGCTGCTGCTGATGTGTACAGCTCACAGAGCATTGTCTACACTGATACATTGTAACAAGAGATCAGTGCAGCTGCTGCTGATGTGTACAGCTCACAGAGCATTGTCTACACTGATACATTGTAACAAGAGATCAGTGCAGCTGCAGATGTGTACAGCTCACAGAGCATGGTCTACACTGATACATTGTAACAAGAGATCAGTGCAGCTGCAGATGTGTACAGCTCACAGAGCATTGTCTACACTGATACATTGTAACAAGAGATCAGTGCAGCTGCAGATGTGTACAGCTCACAGAGCATTGTCTATACTGATACATTGTAACAGAGAGATCAGTGCAGCTGCTGCAGATGTGTACAGCTCACAGAGCATTGTCTACACTGATACATTGTAACAAGAGATCAGTGCAGCTGCTGCTGATGTGTACAGCTCACAGAGCATTGTCTACACTGATACATTGTAACAAGAGATCAGTGCAGCTGCTGCAGATGTGTACAGCTCACAGAGCATTGTCTACACTGATACATTGTAACAGAGAGATCAGTGCAGCTGCTGCAGATGTGTACAGCTCACAGAGCATTGTCTACACTGATACATTGTAACAGAGAGATCAGTGCAGCTGCAGATGTGTACAGCTCACAGAGCATTGTCTACACTGATACATTGTAACAAGAGATCAGTGCAGCTGCTGCAGATGTGTACAGCTTACAGAGCATTGTCTATACTGATACATTGTAACAGAGAGATCAGTGCAGCTGCTGCAGATGTGTACAGCTCACAGAGCATTGTCTACACTGATACATTGTAACAGAGAGATCAGTGCAGCTGCTGCTGATGTGTACAGCTCACAGAGCATTATCTACACTGATACATTGTAACAGAGAGACCAGTGCAGCTGCTGCAGATGTGTACAGCTCACAGAGCATTGTCTACACTGATACATTGTAACAGAGAGATCAGTGCAGCTGCTGCTGATGTGTACAGCTCACAGAGCATTGTCTACACTGATACATTGTAACAGAGAGATCAGTGCAGCTGCTAATGTGTACAGCTCACAGAGCATTGTCTACACTGATACATTGTAACAGAGAGATCAGTGCAGCTGCTGCTGATGTGTACAGCTCACAGAGCATTGTCTACACTGATACATTGTAACAAGAGATCAGTGCAGCTGCTGCAGATGTGTTCAGCTCACAGAGCATTGTCTACACTAATACATTGTAACAAGAGATCAGTGCAGCTGCTGCTGATGTGTACAGCTCACAGAGCATTGTCTACACTGATACATTGTAACAGAGAGATCAGTGCAGCTGCTGCAGATGTGTACAGCTCACAGAGCATTGTCTACACTGATACATTGTAACAGAGAGGTCAGTACAGCTGCTGCAGATGTGTACAGCCTACAGAGCATTGTCTACACTGATACATTGTAACAGAGAGATCAGTGCAGCTGCTGCAGATGTGTACAGCTCACAGAGCATTGTCTACACTGATACATTGTAACAGAGAGATCAGTGCAGCTGCTGCAGATGTGTACAGCTCACAGAGCATTGTCTACACTGATACATTGTAACAGAGAGATCAGTGCAGCTGCTGCAGATGTGTACAGCTCACAGAGCATTGTCTACACTGATACATTGTAACAGAGAGATCAGTGCAGCTGCTGCAGATGTGTACAGCTCACAGAGCATTGTCTACACTGATACATTGTAACAAGAGATCAGTGCAGCTGCTGCAGATGTGTACAGCTCACAGAAAATTGTCTACACTGATACAATGTAACAAGAGATCAGTGCAGCTGCTGCTGATGTGTACAGCTCACAGAGCATTGTCTACACTGATACATTGTAACAAGAGATCAGTGCAGCTGCTGCTGATGTGTACAGCTCACAGAGCATTGTCTACACTGATACATTGTAACAAGAGATCAGTGCAGCTGCAGATGTGTACAGCTCACAGAGCATGGTCTACACTGATACATTGTAACAAGAGATCAGTGCAGCTGCAGATGTGTACAGCTCACAGAGCATTGTCTACACTGATACATTGTAACAAGAGATCAGTGCAGCTGCAGATGTGTACAGCTCACAGAGCATTGTCTATACTGATACATTGTAACAGAGAGATCAGTGCAGCTGCTGCAGATGTGTACAGCTCACAGAGCATTGTCTACACTGATACATTGTAACAGAGAGATCAGTGCAGCTGCTGATGTGTACAGCTCATAGAGCATTGTCTACACTGATACATTGTAACAGAGAGATCAGTGCAGCTGCTGCAGATGTGTACAGCTCACAGAGCATTGTCTACACTGACACATTGTAGCAAGAGATCGGTGCAGCTGCTGCAGATGTGTACAGCTCACAGAGCATTGTCTACACTGATACATTGTAACAGAGAGGTCAGTACAGCTGCTGCAGATGTGTACAGCCTACAGAGCATTGTCTACACTGATACATTGTAACAGAGAGATCAGTGCAGCTGCTGCAGATGTGTACAGCTCACAGAGCATTGTCTACACTGATACATTGTAACAGAGAGATCAGTGCAGCTGCTGCAGATGTGTACAGCTCACAGAGCATTGTCTACACTGATACATTGTAACAGAGAGATCAGTGCAGCTGCTGCAGATGTGTACAGCTCACAGAGCATTGTCTACACTGATACATTGTAACAGAGAGATCAGTGCAGCTGCTGCAGATGTGTACAGCTCACAGAGCATTGTCTACACTGATACATTGTAACAAGAGATCAGTGCAGCTGCTGCAGATGTGTACAGCTCACAGAAAATTGTCTACACTGATACAATGTAACAAGAGATCAGTGCAGCTGCTGCTGATGTGTACAGCTCACAGAGCATTGTCTACACTGATACATTGTAACAAGAGATCAGTGCAGCTGCTGCTGATGTGTACAGCTCACAGAGCATTGTCTACACTGATACATTGTAACAAGAGATCAGTGCAGCTGCAGATGTGTACAGCTCACAGAGCATGGTCTACACTGATACATTGTAACAAGAGATCAGTGCAGCTGCAGATGTGTACAGCTCACAGAGCATTGTCTACACTGATACATTGTAACAAGAGATCAGTGCAGCTGCAGATGTGTACAGCTCACAGAGCATTGTCTATACTGATACATTGTAACAGAGAGATCAGTGCAGCTGCTGCAGATGTGTACAGCTCACAGAGCATTGTCTACACTGATACATTGTAACAAGAGATCAGTGCAGCTGCAGATGTGTACAGCTCACAGAGCATTGTCTACACTGATACATTGTAACAAGAGATCAGTGCAGCTGCAGATGTGTACAGCTCACAGAGCATTGTCTATACTGATACATTGTAACAGAGAGATCAGTGCAGCTGCTGCAGATGTGTACAGCTCACAGAGCATTGTCTACACTGATACATTGTAACAGAGAGATCAGTGCAGCTGCTGCAGATGTGTACAGCTCACAGAGCATTGTCTACACTGATACATTGTAACAGAGAGATCGGTGCAGCTGCTGCTGATGTGTACAGCTCACAGAGCATTGTCTACACTGATACATTGTAACAGAGAGATCAGTGCAGCTGCTGCAGATGTGTACAGCTCACAGAGCATTGTCTACACTGATACATTGTAACAGAGAGATCAGTGCAGCTGCAGATGTGTACAGCTCACAGAGCATTGTCTACACTGATACATTGTAACAAGAGATCAGTGCAGCTGCTGCAGATGTGTACAGCTTACAGAGCATTGTCTATACTGATACATTGTAACAGAGAGATCAGTGCAGCTGCTGCAGATGTGTACAGCTCACAGAGCATTGTCTACACTGATACATTGTAACAAGAGATCAGTGCAGCTGCTGCAGATGTGTACAGCTCACAGAGCATTGTCTACACTGATACATTGTAACAGAGAGATCAGTGCAGCTGCTGCTGATGTGTACAGCTCACAGAGCATTATCTACACTGATACATTGTAACAGAGAGACCAGTGCAGCTGCTGCAGATGTGTACAGCTCACAGAGCATTGTCTACACTGATACATTGTAACAGAGAGATCAGTGCAGCTGCTGCTGATGTGTACAGCTCACAGAGCATTGTCTACACTGATACATTGTAACAGAGAGATCAGTGCAGCTGCTAATGTGTACAGCTCACAGAGCATTGTCTACACTGATACATTGTAACAGAGAGATCAGTGCAGCTGCTAATGTGTACAGCTCACAGAGCATTGTCTACACTGATACATTGTAACAGAGAGATCAGTGCAGCTGCTGCTGATGTGTACAGCTCACAGAGCATTGTCTAGCTTGGATACAGTTGCATCCACTTCTCAGCTGTATACTGGAAAGTTCTCATTCACTGACAGCAGGCAGAGATCTTGAAAATGGAGAGGAATTGAAGCATGAAGACTATTATAAAGTTGTAGACCTTTTCATTGATGTAGTTATTAATCTGAGGCTGTGTTAGAATTTACAGTTAGCAAATCACTGAATTTGGCTTCACTCGGCTTTTTACATAGGACTGCAGGTAAATACTTCCAGTTATCTCAATGAGCTAGTGAAGACAAAATCTTTTAGAAAAACTGTTGCAAGAGGCTGAGTAGCGAAATATAAGGTTGAAGAGTTATAAAGAGAGAACAGTATGGAAAAGAGAGGGAGAGGGGAGGCTGCGCTCTTGTCTGCCCCAGGACCCGAGGGACATTACAGCGGTTCTACTCCATTATACAGAGCAGATCTCAATTCAATGCCCACACAGAGACCTCCATAGAAAGATGTGGGTGGTGGACACCTGGGTGCCTTTAAGAAACACAAGATTGGGTAAGAATGGGATAAAATGAGATACGCTCTATTTCCCACCTTCTCGTGCTGGTATCAGCCTCATTGAGGTGCCTGTGGACCATAACAATGGTAATCCAATCAACGGAGATCAATGGAGTCTGACTGATTGTCCATCTCTCCTGCAGGCCCCTGTCAAAAAATAGGACCATGTTTCCAGGCTTTGGAGAGAAGAAACTCAGTCAACCCAATCTCATATAGAATCGTAGGCCATGAAGGTGACAGTGCTGCTACATTCTGTAGCCAAGAAGGTAAGATAATTCCTCGAAAAACACAACAACCCTTGTCCTAATCTGAAGGCTGTGATACAGTCCTTACCATTAAGAAGTGCGACGAACACCAAAGGCCCCTTTTGTAATGGTGGCGGTACCCAGGTGTAGGAATGGCCGAGTGGAATAGGGTGACCTATAATGTCCCTTTATGTTGCATGAGTGAGTGTCACGGTGCTCCTACCTGGATACGGTTCTACCCCAGGCTTTGGCTCCGAAGCAAACAAATAGGGGGGAATAGTTGAGGAATTTGAAGAAACAATTGAGTCCAGACCTTGTGATAAAGTTGAATAGCAGCTTTACTTTGATGAACTTTCATCAGACACAATCTTACAACTTTGTCTTGGTCCTAGCAGGTTTTGGCATTAAAACTCTGGCAGGCAAACTCGTCTCTGCTACATCTGTTGCTCTCTGGCTCTGCTGTACTGACAGGCTGACTGTATGACTCTGTTTCTTCATGCTGCAACTTCTCTCTTTGTAGTCTGTCTCTTAATTATGCCAGGAAACTCTCCTCCTGGCTCCTGAGGCTCTAAGCTGTTGCCTCCACCTCCAGCAGAGCTGAAGGTGCTCTGGTTGGCTTGGCTTGGCCTGGGCACGTCCAGCAGAGTTGTGCCCAGCACACCCTCCTTCCCCTAGCAGGGGGTAAGCTAGACTAACTAAAACTGATCCCCACACTTCCTGCAGGAAGTGGGACTCGCCCACTCCTCCACAGAGGGGGTTAGAATGGAATGAAAATCTCCATTTAACCTAACTGTAGCTCTGCCATGTTTGCTGCCACCTGCTGGTGAACCAGGCATATTACATTTGAACATAACAGTTGCAAACATTATTAGAAATGCACAGTGGAGTGGACCTGAAATAAATACACAGGGTCACATGATATTAGCATATACAGATAGAAGCATGGCGTAGGACTGGTAATGGCACTCTGGGGCGTTACATTAGCTCCTCAATAGAGATGGCCTTGCGGTTCGCCCGGCGGTCGTTTCGCGGCAAACTTTGCGTGTTCGCGATTGGCCGAACATGCGAACATATGGAGATATTCACGCTCGCCATATTCTTTTACATTGTGAAGAAGTTTGACCCATGACACATCCATCAGGTGGTACAGGACAGCCAATTGAGACGTTTCAGCACACGGACACACCCCCTACCTTATAAATAAACCTGATCTGGCCGCCATTTTACATTAAGTGATCACCTGGAAGTCAGGTACCTAGGGGCTTACTAGAGCCATTTTTATATAGGGTAAGGTTCCGGACGGGGTCGCTCTTATCAGGGTGGGTGGTCTGTGGTTAGGCTATCAGGGTCAGAATAGCCCCCCCTGTAGGGCAATATCAGGGACAGTTCTTTGCCCACCCTGTCCTTCAATACCACATCATCATCTAGCCCAGGGATAGATGGTTTTTTGGTTTCCCTCTGGGATTCATCGATGTGCACTGGAACCCCCCGGATTGTGGTAGGACATATGGTTTCTGATTTGGTGCCGCCGAGCACTTGTTATTGCCGACCACATCAATGCTTTTCGGTTAATTTTAATAATTTCATTTATTTTCATTTTGAGGGATATCTTTTCCATTCACACGTCCGCAAAACGGGTCCGCATCAGTTCCGCAATTTTGTGGAACGGGTGCAGACCCATTCATTTTCAATGGGGCTGGAATGTGCTGTCCGCATCCGCATTTGCAGATCCGCACTTCCGCATCTGTGCTTCCGTTTCCGCAAAAAAATAGAACATGTCCTATTCTTGTCCGCAATTCCAGACAAGATTAGGCATTTTCTATTATAGTGCAGGCGATGTGCGGTCCGCAAATTGCGGAATGCACATCGCCGGTGCCTGTGTTTTGCGGATCCGCAAAACACTTACGGACGTGTGAATGGACCCTCATAGTAAAATTATTAAAGGTTACGTTTTATCTTCATGTATATTCTAATGGATTGCCTTCCGTGTACAATGTTATAATATACTTTCTATGTTAGACAGTATATTATAGCGCATTTGTATTGTGCGGCAGTCGTGTGCGGTTCTGCTGCGATACTGCAGGTATATAGAGGGACAAGAGTTATTGGGGCAAATAATTTCTACTGGTGTAATATACCAGTCGTCCCCCCCAAAAAAATGATTGAAGGGGGGTGTTATATACCAATATACTTTCTTTATAGTGCATTTGGGTACTGTATAGTGCATTTGCGCATGCGCGTACGCGAAAATTATATTGCCGATATTTTGCATTGAAAAAAATAATAAATGGAGATCGCAAATTGGAATAATACATCTGGTATGTCACTGTCCATGTTGTGGGACTATTTGTGCACTTCTAGTAATTATTTCTTGGCTGCAAATATGAGCTGAAGGTTTTTCAGGTTCACCTGCCATTAAAATGAATGGGACCCGCCGCGAACTTGCGGTTCGCGAACATTTGATCGCGTTCACGCACCGTCCCGGCAGATGTTCGTCCATCACTACTCCTCAAGATAAACACCGGGCACTCATGACAAACACTCGGCACTCATGACAAACACCCGGCACTCATGAGAAACACTCGGCACTCATGACAAACACCCGGCACTCATAACAAACACCCGGCACTCATGACAAACACCCGGCACTCATGACAAACACCCGGCACTCATGACAAACACCCGGCACTCATGACAAACACCAGGCACTCATGACAAACACCCGGCACTCATGACAAACACCAGGCACTCATGACAAACACCCGGCACTCATGACAAACACCCGGCACTCATGACAAACACTCGGCACTCATGACAAACACCCGGCACTCATGACAAACACCCGACACTCATGACAAACACCCGACACTCATGACAAACACCCGGCACTCATGACAAACACCCGGCACTCATGACAAACACCCGGCACTCATGACAAACACCCGACACTCATGGCAAACACCCGGCACTCATGACAAACACCCGGCACTCATGACAAACACCCGGCACTCATGACAAACACCCGGCACTCATGACAAACACCCGGCACTCATGACAAACACCAGGCACTCATGACAAACACCCGGCACTCATGACAAACACCAGGCACTCATGACAAACACCCGGCACTCATGACAAACACCCGGCACTCATGGCAAACACCCGGCACTCATGACAAACACTCGGCACTCATGACAAACACCCGGCACTCATGACAAACACCCGACACTCATGACAAACACCCGACACTCATGACAAACACCCGGCACTCATGACAAACACCCGGTACTCATGACAAACACCCGGCACTCATGGCAAACACTCGGCACTCATGACAAACACCCGGCACTCATGACAAACACCCGGCACTCATGACAAACACCCGACACTCATGGCAAACACTCTGCACTCATGACAAACACCCGGCACTCATGACAAACACCCGGCACTCATGACAAACACTCGGCACTCATGACAAACACCCGGCACTCATGACAAACACCAGGCACTCATGACAAACACCCGGCACTCATGACAAACACCCGGCACTCATGACAAACACCCGGCACTCATGACAAACACTCGGCACTCATGACAAACACCCGGCACTCATGACAAACACCCGACACTCATGACAAACACCCGACACTCATGACAAACACCCGGCACTCATGACAAACACCCGGCACTCATGACAAACACCCGGCACTCATGACAAACACCCGGCACTCATGGCAAACACCCGTCACTCATGACAAACACCCGGCACTCATGACAAACACCCGGCACTCATGACAAACACCCGGCACTCATGACAAACACCCGGCACTCATGACAAACACCAGGCACTCATGACAAACACCCGGCACTCATGACAAACACCAGGCACTCATGACAAACACCCGGCACTCATGACAAACACCCGGCACTCATGACAAACACCCGGCACTCATGACAAACACTCGGCACTCATGACAAACACCCGGCACTCATGACAAACACCCGACACTCATGACAAACACCCGACACTCATGACAAACACCCGGCACTCATGACAAACACCCGGCACTCATGACAAACACCCGGCACTCATGACAAACACCCGGCACTCATGGCAAACACCCGGCACTCATGGCAAACACTCTGCACTCATGACAAACACCCGGCACTCATGACAAACACCCGGCACTCATGACAAACACTCGGCACTCATGACAAACACCCGGCACTCATGACAAACACCCGGCACTCATGACAAACACCCGGCACTCATGACAAACACCCGACACTCATGACAAACACCCGACACTCATGACAAACACCCGGCACTCATGACAAACACCCGGCACTCATGACAAACACCCGGCACTCATGACAAACACCCGGCACTCATGACAAACACCCGGCACTCATGACAAACACCAGGCACTCATGACAAACACCCGGCACTCATGACAAACACCAGGCACTCATGACAAACACCCGGCACTCATGGCAAACACTCTGCACTCATGACAAACACCCGGCACTCATGACAAACACCCGGCACTCATGACAAACACTCGGCACTCATGACAAACACCCGGCACTCATGACAAACACCCGGCACTCATGACAAACACCCGGCACTCATGACAAACACCCGACACTCATGACAAACACCCGACACTCATGACAAACACCCGGCACTCATGACAAACACCCGGCACTCATGACAAACACCCGGCACTCATGACAAACACCCGGCACTCATGACAAACACCCGGCACTCATGACAAACACCAGGCACTCATGACAAACACCCGGCACTCATGACAAACACCAGGCACTCATGACAAACACCCGGCACTCATGACAAACACCCGGCACTCATGACAAACACCCAGCACTCATGACAAACACCCGGCACTCATGACAAACACCCGGCACTCATGACAAACACCCGGCACTCATGACAAACACCCGGCACTCATGGCAAACACCCGGCACTCATGACAAACACCAGGCACTCATGACAAACACCCGGCACTCATGACAAACACCCGGCACTCATGACAAACACCCGGCACTCATGACAAACACCCGGCACTCATGACAAACACCCGGCACTCATGACAAACACCCGGCACTCATGACAAACACCCGGCACGCATGACAAACACCCGACACTCATGACAAACACCCGACACTCATGACAAACACCCGGCACTCATGACAAACACCCGGCACTCATGACAAACACCCGGCACTCATGGCAAACACTCGGCACTCATGACAAACACCCGGCACTCATGACAAACACCCGGCACTCATGACAAACACCCGGCACTCATGGCAAACACTCTGCACTCATGACAAACACCCGGCACTCATGACAAACACCCGGCACTCATGACAAACACTCGGCACTCATGACAAACACCCGGCACTCATGACAAACACCCGGCACTCATGACAAACACCCGGCACTCATGACAAACACCCGGCACTCATGACAAACACCAGGCACTCATGACAAACACCCGGCACTCATGACAAACACCCGGCACTCATGACAAACACCCGGCACTCATGACAAACACCCAGCACTCATGACAAACACCCGGCACTCATGACAAACACCCGGCACTCATGACAAACACCCGGCACTCATGGCAAACACTCGGCACTCATGACAAACACCCGGCACTCATGACAAACACCCGGCACTCATGACAAACACCCGCCACTCATGGCAAACACTCTGCACTCATGACAAACACCCGGCACTCATGACAAACACTCGGCACTCATGACAAACACCCGGCACTCATGACAAACACCCGGCACTCATGGCAAACACCCGGCACTCATGACAAACACTCGGCACTCATGACAAACACCTGGCACTCATGACAAACACCCGGCACTCATGACAAACACTCGGCACTCATGACAAACACTCGGCACTCATGACAAACACTCAACATAAATACATCACAAACACATGACTCTCATGACAAACACCCAGTCCGCATGAGAAGCCATTTTCTCTGACCAGACCTCTCCTCTACACTGGAGGTTTCAGGAGAAATCTAGCATTACATGTCAGTCCCTCTTATACAGCAGCTCTCATTTACGGCTCATCGAGTTGGTTCCCAAGTGAGGTACTCCCCACCATGATGTCCTATTCACTTTATATGGCAAATGGACATGTGGATGTCAACCCCTTTAATGATCCCAAGCCTTTGTGGTCTTGCAGGTCTTCCAAAGTTAGGCATAACACTCAGGAAAAAGTTGGCAGAGTTTTCCAATTTCATAATGTCAATTCCTGTGTTCCTTCTGGAGATAAGCCCTCTGTCAGCAGCCTATTTCCCTCTCCCTTAAGATCAGTAAGCTACTGGTGAAGCCAGGAGAGGTGTATGGGCCGACATAACAGCCCTGCCAAGTGGGGATTGGGAACTTAAAATGGCCTTCGAAAAAAACTAAAAGTGGCCCAATGTCATAGGAAGATCCAAACTGACAGAAGGCGGGGGCAACACAAGTAGTCAGGGCACACATTAGTAGGCAGGGACAACAGTGCCTAAGCGCAGCACAAAATACCTCCCTAGCAGAACCAAATAGCGCAAAAATACTGCTGCCCCCGCTGCAGTAGTCAACTGCATCACTGTCCTGAGAACAGTGATACAGCTGAATTCAGGAAGGCACTTGCAGCTGCAGGCTAGGTGCATAAGTCCCCGATGCTCCTAGCATTTATTGATGTATTTATTTGTGCACCTGGCTGGCGGCCATGGGGAGGGCTCGGATGACGGCCCATGAGGAAATTTCCCTGTAGGGTCTATTACCATTCCGCCCCTGGGCCTTACACATACAGTTTTAGTCTGTCATGTTTTGCTTGCTGAAAAAACACCATCAAAACTGCTCATGGCTTTTTTCCACACTGCATGCAGTTTTTAAAGTGCATTTGCAGTGGTCTTTATTGCAGAGCCAGGGTCTTAATGCTGCATTTAAAAAAACTAAAAATACCAGAAATTAGAAAATACACTACTGCATGCAGCACTTTTGTCTCCGCTCCGAAAATCTTCCTCTGAGGGGAAAGCTAACGGACCCCTATGGGGTCCTTAGTTTCCGTTCGGCTCAGTTATGCACCAAAACCGTCTTTTCCGTTCCTACAATGAAGCAGAGGAAAGGAAAGGCTGAACGCTGATGTGAATTCAGCCTAACTGAAGTGTGAGCTCAGCCTTACTCCAAGCTAAAGGCTTCTTTCAGACAAAAGTGTCCAATGCGGAAAACACAATCCTTGCGGGAGCATGATTTCCCGTCATGGACACTGTTCATTTTCACAGGATCACACGGCATTATAATGATTTATAATGCTGTGTGTCTCTGGGTGACCTTACTTGTACAGAATTAGGGCTCATGCACACGAACATATTTTCTTTCTGTGTGCGTTCCGTTTTTTTTGTTTTGCTGACCGTATGAAGAACCATTCATTTCAACGGACCCGCAAAAAAAAAAAAAATAAGTTACTCTGTGTGCATTCCGTTTCCGAATGCCCGCATGTCCGTTCTGCAAAAAAGTAGAACATGTCCTATTATTGTCCGCATTACGGACAAGGATAGGACTGTTCTATTAGGGGCCAGCTGTTACAAAATATCCACGGTCGTGTGCATGAGCCCTTAGGGCGGGTTCTCACCAGCGTTAGGAATTTCGTTATGTGTTCCGTTTAAAAGGCATTCCGTTTTGTCCATCCTAATACATGTCTATAGGCACAAATAAAGGTACCGTTATACATGACGGAAAAAAAAGTTCTATCAACAGACAAATTTTGAAAAAAATATAATGAATGATAAAGATTATAATTAATACACGTCTACAGCTCAATATACTGATAAAAACTCATTGCCAGCATTTACTGGGAGCTGTAAAATGATGATAATTACCACCAAAATAATCTAGTCAGGTTTTACCAGCCTCAAAAAATTCACAGAAGCATCTACTTTTATTAAAGGACACAGGAAAAAAGTTGCCTATTTTTACGGACTGTCCAGAAATTTCTGGACGGTTGGTAACCCAGATACCATCTTGCATGAAAAATTCCCTTTTCACTTTACTTGGGAGAACAGACAGGGTTAAAGAGCCAATATAAGAAAACGAAAGCTTGTGTCTGTGTCGGAGCGATGGTTGATGTGGGCTTAAGTTTGATGCTTTCAAAATCAGCAAAGGAAAGAAGCAGAGAAGAAGCATGTCTCTGATCAGAAAACATCCAATGTACGTGCTCAGAGCGCTCAACCACCTCACTGCTAAGTGAAGCAAGAACAACCGTGCAGAAGGAGAAACACAGCAAATGAGGGAAACAGCAGAAAAACTGTCCACATCTAATTACTGCATAAAATAACTACATCTTATGCCATCTCACAATACTGCGATATTAAGAGAATTACATGTAGCTATCAATATTAACAGTGGAGGTAATGTAATAATGGACAAAAGTTTAAATAATATAATATTGCAGCCAATGTACAAAAAAAATATTTAAATAATACTGCTCCTATGTACAAGAATATAACTACTATAATACTGCTCCTATGTACAAGAATATAACTACTATAATACTGCCTCCTATGTACAAGAATATAACTACTATAATACTGCTCCTATGTACAAGAATATAACTACTTTAATACTGCTCCTATGTACAAGAATATATCTACTATAATACTGCTCCTATGTACAAGAATATAACTACTATAATACTGCCTCCTATGTACAAGAATATAACTACTATAATACTGCCTCCTATGTACAAGAATATAACTACTATAATACTGCTCCTATGTACAAGAATATAACTACTATAATACTGCCTCCTATGTACAAGAATATAACTACTATAATACTGCTCCTATGTACAAGAATATAACTACTATAATACTGCCTCCTATGTACAAGAATATAACTACTATAATACTGCCCCCTATGTACAAGAATATATCTACTATAATACTGCTCCTATGTACAAGAATATAACTACTATAATACTGCCTCCTATGTACAAGAATATAACTACTATAATACTGCCTCCTATGTACAAGAATATAACTACTATAATACTGCTCCTATGTACAAGAATATATCTACTATAATACTGCTCCTATGTACAAGAATATAACTACTATAATACTGCTCCTATGTACAAGAATATAACTACTATAATACTGCTCCTATGTACAAGAATATAACTACTATAATACTGCCTCCTATGTACAAGAATATAACTACTATAATACTGCCTCCTATGTACAAGAATATAACTACTATAATACTGCCTCCTATGTACAAAAATATAACTACTATAATACTGCTCCTATGTACAAGAATATAACTACTATAATACTGCTCCTATGTACAAGAATATAACTACTATAATACTGCCTCCTATGTACAAGAATATAACTACTATAATACTGCTCCTATGTACAGAATATAACTACTATAATACTGCTCCTATGTACAAGAATATAACTACTATAATACTGCCTCCTATGTACAGGAATATAACTACTATAATACTGCCTCCTATGTACAAGAATATAACTACTATAATACTGCCTCCTATGTACAAGAATATAACTACTATAATACTGCCCCTATGTACAAGAATATAACTACTATAATACTGCCTCCTATGTACAAGAATATAACTACTATAATACTGCTCCTATCGACAAGAATATAACTACTATAATACTGCCTCCTATGTACAAGAATATAACTACTATAATACTGCCTCCTATGTACAAAAATATAACTACTATAATACTGCTCCTATGTACAAGAATATAACTACTATAATACTGCTCCTATGTACAAGAATATAACTACTATAATACTGCCTCCTATGTACAAGAATATAACTACTATAATACTGCTCCTATGTACAGAATATAACTACTATAATACTGCTCCTATGTACAAGAATATAACTACTATAATACTGCCTCCTATGTACAGGAATATAACTACTATAATACTGCCTCCTATGTACAAGAATATAACTACTATAATACTGCCTCCTATGTACAAGAATATAACTACTATAATACTGCCCCTATGTACAAGAATATAACTACTATAATACTGCCTCCTATGTACAAGAATATAACTACTATAATACTGCTCCTATCGACAAGAATATAACTACTATAATACTGCCTCCTATGTACAAGAATATAACTACTATAATACTGCCTCCTATGTACAAGAATATAACTACTATAATACTGCTCCTATGTACAAGAATATAACTACTATAATACTGCTCCTATGTACAAGAATATAACTACTATAATACTGCTCCTATGTACAAGAATATAACTACTATAATACTGCCTCCTATGTACAAAAATATAACTACTATAATACTGCTCCTATGTACAAGAATATAACTACTATAATACTGCTCCTATGTACAACAATATAACTACTATAATACTGCTCCTATGTACAAGAATATAACTACTATAATACTGCTCCTATGTGCAAAAATATAACTACTATAATACTGCTCCTATGTACAAGAATATAATACTATAATACTGCCTCCTATGTACAAGAATATAACTACTATAATACTGCTCCTATGTACAGGAATATAACTACTATAATACTGCTCCTATGTACAAGAATATAACTACTATAATACTGCTCCTATGTATAAGAATATAACTACTATAATACTGCTCCTATGTGCAAAAATATAACTACTATAATACTGCTCCTATGTACAAGAATATAACAACTATAATACTGCTCCTATGTACAAGAATATAACAACTATAATACTGCTCCTATGTACAAGAATATAACTACTATAATACTGCCTCCTATGTACAAGAATATAACTACTATAATACTGCCTCCTATGTACAAAAATATAACTACTATAATACTGCTCCTATGTACAAGAATATAACTACTATAATACTGCTCCTATGTACAACAATATAACTACTATAATACTGCTCCTATGTACAAGAATATAACTACTATAATACTGCTCCTATGTGCAAAAATATAACTACTATAATACTGCTCCTATGTACAAGAATATAATACTATAATACTGCCTCCTATGTACAAGAATATAACTACTATAATACTGCTCCTATGTACAGGAATATAACTACTATAATACTGCTCCTATGTACAAGAATATAACTACTATAATACTGCTCCTATGTATAAGAATATAACTACTATAATACTGCTCCTATGTGCAAAAATATAACTACTATAATACTGCTCCTATGTACAAGAATATAATACTATAATACTGCCTCCTATGTACAAGAATATAACTACTATAATACTGCTCCTATGTACAGGAATATAACTACTATAATACTGCTCCTATGTACAAGAATATAACTACTATAATACTGCTCCTATGTACAAGAATATAACTACTATAATACTGCTCCTATGTACAAGAATATAACTACTATATAACTGCTCCTATGTACAAGAATATAACTACTATAATACTGCTCCTATGTACAGGAATATAACTACTATAATACTGCTCCTATGTACAAGAATATAACTACTATAATACTGCTCCTATGTATAAGAATATAACTACTATAATACTGCTCCTATGTGCAAAAATATAACTACTATAATACTGCTCCTATGTACAAGAATATAATACTATAATACTGCCTCCTATGTACAAGAATATAACTACTATAATACTGCTCCTATGTACAGGAATATAACTACTATAATACTGCTCCTATGTACAAGAATATAACTACTATAATACTGCTCCTATGTATAAGAATATAACTACTATAATACTGCTCCTATGTACAAGAATATAACTACTATATAACTGCTCCTATGTACAAGAATATAACTACTATAATACTGCTCCTATGTACAGGAATATAACTACTATAATACTGCTCCTATGTACAAGAATATAACTACTATAATACTGCTCCTATGTATAAGAATATAACTACTATAATACTGCTCCTATGTGCAAAAATATAACTACTATAATACTGCTCCTATGTACAAGAATATAATACTATAATACTGCCTCCTATGTACAAGAATATAACTACTATAATACTGCTCCTATGTACAGGAATATAACTACTATAATACTGCTCCTATGTACAAGAATATAACTACTATAATACTGCTCCTATGTATAAGAATATAACTACTATAATACTGCTCCTATGTACAAGAATATAACTACTATATAACTGCTCCTATGTACAAGAATATAACTACTATAATACTGCTCCTATGTACAGGAATATAACTACTATAATACTGCTCCTATGTACAAGAATATAACTACTATAATACTGCTCCTATGTATAAGAATATAACTACTATAATACTGCTCCTATGTGCAAATATATAACTACTATAATACTGCTCCTATGTACAAGAATATAACAACTATAATACTGCTCCTATGTACAAGAATATAACAACTATAATACTGCTCCTATGTACAAGAATATAACTACTATAATACTGCCTCCTATGTACAAGAATATAACTACTATAATACTGCCTCCTATGTACAAAAATATAACTACTATAATACTGCTCCTATGTACAAGAATATAACTACTATAATACTGCTCCTATGTACAACAATATAACTACTATAATACTGCTCCTATGTACAAGAATATAACTACTATAATACTGCTCCTATGTGCAAAAATATAACTACTATAATACTGCTCCTATGTACAAGAATATAATACTATAATACTGCCTCCTATGTACAAGAATATAACTACTATAATACTGCTCCTATGTACAAGAATATAACTACTATAATACTGCTCCTATGTACAAGAATATAACTACTATAATACTGCTCCTATGTATAAGAATATAACTACTATAATACTGCTCCTATGTGCAAAAATATAACTACTATAATACTTCTCCTATGTACAAGAATATAATACTATAATACTGCCTCCTATGTACAAGAATATAACTACTATAATACTGCTCCTATGTACAGGAATATAACTACTATAATACTGCTCCTATGTACAAGAATATAACTACTATAATACTGCTCCTATGTATAAGAATATAACTACTATAATACTGCTCCTATGTACAAGAATATAACTACTATATAACTGCTCCTATGTACAAGAATATAACTACTATAATACTGCTCCTATGTACAGGAATATAACTACTATAATACTGCTCCTATGTACAAGAATATAACTACTATAATACTGCCTCCTATGTACAAGAATATAACTAATATAATACTGCTCCTATGTGCAAGAATATAACTACTATAATACTGCTCCTATGTACAAGAATATAACTACTATAATACTGCTCCTATGTATAAGAATATAACTACTATAATACTGCTCATATGTACAAGAATATAACTACTATAATACTGCCTCCTATGTACAAGAATATAACTACTATAATACTGCTCCTATGTACAAGAATATAACTACTATAATACTGCCTCCTATGTACAAGAATATAACTACTATAATACTGCTTATATGTACAAGAATATAACTACTATAATACTGCTCCTATGTACAAGAATATAACTACTATAATACTGCTCCTATGTACAAGAATATAACTACTATAATACTGCTCCTATGTACAAGAATATAACTACTATAATACTGCCTCCTATGTACAAGAATATAACTACTATAATACTGCTCCTATGTACAAGAATATAACTACTATAATACTGCTCCTATGTACAAGAATATAACTACTATAATACTGCTCCTATGTACAAGAATATAACTACTATAATACTGCTCCTATGTACAAGAATATAACTACTATAATACTGCTCCTATGTACAAGAATATAACTACTATAATACTGCTTCTATGTACAAGAATATAACTACTATAATACTGCTCCTATGTACAAGAATATAACTACTATAATACTGCTCCTATGTACAAGAATATAACTACTATAATACTGCTCCTATGTACAAGAATATAACTACTATAATACTATCTCCTATGTACAAGAATATAACTACTATAATACTGCTCCTATGTACAAGAATATAACTAGTATTATACCATCCCCCATGTACCAGGACATAAATAGTATATAATTAGTACTGGTAGCCGTCAGGGAGTTTGTGGTTTTATTTTTTGCTCTCAGGGACAGTATAGATTTTTTCTTCTATATTGCTCGCTCCTCTATGACAGTGTAGATTTTTCTGTCATCTTTAGATTGTCATATTTCTGGGTGACTTGAAATTTTTGGGATAGTCACAGCACTTTGGTATTTCTTTATTTTACTTTTATGGTTCTTTTTATATGTAGGAGTGTATTGTGGGCTGTGAGTGATGTTCAGTATGGCAATGGTCTCCAGAGACTCTATCCGGTAATTGCTCCGTAATGTTCACTTTTACCGCACAACTGAATGCGCTTATGAAAGTAGAGAACATCCTGCGCTCCTGATAAATATAGTCTAAGAATAAGGTAAAACAAATATACATTGTATCTTCTATTATAAACATGAGCAAATATGCAGATGGTGCAATACGGAGATGCTCCTCCTGTTGTTGCACCAATTTTCTACAGATATATTATACTATTGCACAGATGCTGCAGAACCTCTTTTAGAGGAGGAGCTTTACAAAAACTTAAATGAAGCTGAAATGGGTGAACCAGTGAGGAGCAGGAGCCACTGCTGAGAAGGTTAGCTTATGCAGTGGAAAGTGGCAGTACCTTTTAGTGTAGCAGAATATCACTGTAAAGGTATACACTTTTTGAGGGCATTTAAGTGGAAATTTTTTATAGTTTATTTTTCATAAACAGTGCCTCTCTTATCGAGTGGTTGTGTCTGGTATTGCAGCTCATCCTTATTTAAGTGAATACAGCTCATGCCTATGGAAGGCTGTGCTAAGAAAAAAAGAAGACCCTTATAAATGGTCAGAGCGGTTGTTAGTTTCCTTCCCCAGCAGGGGGCAACCATGAGCTTAGGAGAAAGCTCCTCCCCAGGATAAAGAGAACAGGAAACCTTTCTCCGTCCTGGGACATGATGGGGGGGATATTGGTTATCTGTATTTTACATATCTTTACTATACAGGTCATAATGTTCATTGATGTTGACACTAAAGTCTGGTGGAAATACCTTCACTCAGATGGGACAGAGCTGCACCAAGACCATGTGAACGATGAATGTGATGTCATATGGCCGAGGAAGGGAAAATAATAGCATTCTTATTACAGAATGCTTACTAAAATGTCCATTGAAGGGTTAAAAATAATAACCTAATTTAACTCACCCCATCCACTTGGTCCCGTAGTGGATCTCATCTTCTTTCTACTTTCTTTAGGACCTGGCTAAAAGACCTTTGATGACGTCACTGTGCTCATCACATGGTCCATCACCATGGTGATGGACCATGTGATGGACCATGTGATGAGCGATGTGACGTCACCACAGGTCCTTTTCATCAAAAAAGAAAGACGACATGCCAGGCTGAGCGTTCAAGTGGATTAAGGTGAGTTTATTAATTGTTTTTTATTTTTTAACCCCTCCATCACTATTTTACCTACTCTGTATTAAGAATTAAGAATGCTATTGCTAATTACTTTACTCTGTATTAAGAATGCTATTCTTTTTCCTTATAACCATGTTATAAGGGAAAATAATAAAGATTGGGTCCACATCCCGATCGTCTCCTAGCAACCATGCGTGAAAATCGCACCGCATCCTCACTTGCTTGCGGACGCTTGCGATTTTCACTGCAGCCCCATTAACTTCTATGGGGCCTGCGTTGTGTGAAGAACGCACAATATAGAGCTTGCTGCGATTTTCACGCAACGCACAAGTGGTCCGGATTCAGTGCGGATGCAATGCGTTGACCTCACGCATTGCACCCGCACAGAATTCTCGCCCGTGTGAAAGGGGCCTTAATCTGCCCCTGCCTCGTATCCCCCAAATTCGTTTGTTGTGCCCCCTTTGCTAATATAAGCATCCTTAGTAGATGGTCAATTTGCAATGTATTGCTCTTGTATTTATTCTTTTTAAGGCATAAAGTAGCATAAAATACAAAAATAAATATACAAAAATTTAAAGTTTTATAAAAGATGTATAATATATATATAATAAAAAATAAAATGTATCAATTTTAATCAAGTGAATTCCCACTACACAGCAGTAACGGCAGCAGTACAAGGTCCATGTAGGATTGTCATCCATCCACATTTGTTACAGACGTGTTCTGCATCAGCCAAAGGTGACTGGACACTAATTGGGGTTGGATAAAGGTCACATTTTATGTGCTTTTTTTATATGCAGTAATTTTGATTTGTCTCCGCACTTTGTCAATAATGGCAGGTTAGAATCACAGCTGTTAGGAGCCGTCAGATTTTCTTGGCCTCCTACTGGGATTTGGGGTCTCATGTGGCCTGTAATACTCGGACCATTCCTCAACGACTGGTCGAACTTTGACTGGAAAAGGTTTTATTTGAGCTCAGGAGGTCGGAGCATGCAATTCCAGGGGAATTCTGCGCAAGTAGAAATAAAACTAGAAGAAAAAATGACATGAAATGTATTATTGTTTTCTTTTGTTATCTCTTTTGTTATATTTATTTACCATCATTTTATGTTTATTTTATTTTATTTGTTTATATTATATAGTTTATTTTTCATTTCCATTATTTTTGAAATCCAACATACCTGATCCTTCTTTCCTAACATCTGTCCTCAAAGGAGAATTGGGAGGGCCCCGTCCACATTGGGTCGTTCCCACCAAAATTGCTGTGTTTTGTCTAATGTGTATGGCCCATTTTAGATTGTAAGCGTCTATTTGGAGAGAATTATTCCTTTTTTAATTTTTTACATTTTTTTTAATTTTCTAATTTAATCAGGGGTAAATCTTTGTGCCTTTGACCAGCATAATAGTAGAAAGGATGAGAACATGGTTCTCCATCTCCACCCTTTATGAAACTTCAACTCCCATCAGATCATGTAAGGGGTTCACCATCTGGAGAGACAAAAGTTAGAGACTATCGGACAGGAGGGTAACATACAGTATGTGGTAACTAAGATATACTGTATATAGCAAATTGTTAGATCTTTGGGCAAGGAATATTTTGGGAGCTGATAATAAAGCAAATACGTGGTCTAAATTTCTAAAGCATTTGTGAGCCATTTGTAGCACCTTCCATGTGGTTGATAGTGTTGATCACGAATATTTGAATTTCAAATTTTTATCGCGAATATAGGTACTTCGAAAATTTGAGAATATTTTGAATATAGTGATATATATTCGTAATTTTGAATATTCACATTTTTTTTTAAATCAGTACACATGATCCCTCCCTGCTTCTAGCTTGTGGGCCAATGAGAAGGCTGCAGTATCTTTGACTTTAGGAGTAGTGTTGTTTGCGAATTTTCGTAATGCAAATTTTTATTGCTAATTTTTAAACTTACAACTTTTAGACAAAGAAGATTATAGCACTATATTAGCTAAATTGCTCTATATTCATTTTTTATTTTTTTATATTCTCTATATTGCTATAACTTAGTTTTTTCGAATATTCGTAATATTCTAAAACAAGAATATATATAGCAATATAGCGAATATTCGGAAAAAAAAAACGAATATAGAGCAATTTAGCTAATATGGTGCTATAATCTTTTTTTTTAATAGTTGTAATTTTTTTCTAATCTGAACTTCAGATGAGAAAAAAATTACAACTATTAGACAAAGAAGATTATAGCACTATATTAGCTAAATTGCTCTATATTCGTTTTTTTTTCGAATATTCGCTATATTGCTATATATTCTTGTTTTAGAATATTACGAATATTCGAAAAAACAAAGTTATAGCAATATAGCGAATATTCGAAAAAACAAAAACAAATATAGAGCAATTTAGCTAATATAGTGCTATAATCTTCTTTGTCTAATAGTTGTAAGTTGAAAAATTCGCAACGAAAATTCGCATATTACACGATCATTACCTTGCCAATTTTACGAGTAAAAAAATCGTAGAATATAACGAATATTCGAATTTGCGAATATTCAACGAATATTCTACAAAATATTCGCGAAATATCACGAATTCAAATATGACCCCTGCCGCTCATCACTAGTGGTTGATAGATTTTGGATGGGGGGGGGTGAAGACTTTTATCGTAGATGCGTTGACAAATTTATAATTTACTTACAATACATCTGCCAGGTCAGAACAGTTCTGCGCTGCAGATGGTTTTTGTAAATCAGATTTTGTGAATTTGGTGCAGGTTTCAGTTGACAGTGACATACTGCGCCGGTACACATGATCGGCTATCCTTGCCGTTGCAGATATATATAGATACACTGTATATAAACATATAGTTGCGCTCCACCAAGTTCTTGACACGGCTTCTCCGAGCTCCATTCTACACGACTCTGGCCGCTCAGAGCTGAAGTATATTCTAGTGATATAATAATAGTAATATCTCCCCCCGAGACGCCGCGCAATCAATAATACAACATTGCGCTGACAGTGATGAGATTACCGTGATTGACAGCTCGGAACCTGATGCTTCGGTCAGTAGTTTTATATTTATTTGCCTCGAGCTCTAAGAAACTGACTTGACTCTCAGAATAAAAAGAAGGAAGAAGTTTAAATAATACAAATATATCATATGTCTGAACCTCCAGCTCGCAGTGTATCCAGAATAGGTAGACCCACATACATTAGGGTATCCCACACAAACAGTGAGTGCCCCCCTCACGAACAGCATTGTGCCCACCATCATGCAATCATAGAATTCAATGCCTCTGACCACCTCTAGGGAGAGCTTATTAGCCCTCACCTCCCATTTAAAGGGGTTTTCTGAGATTTTTATACCAATGACCCTTCCTCTGGATAGGTCATCAGTATCTGATCGGTGGGGGTCCTACACCCGGGATCCCTGCCGATCAGATGTTTGAGAAGCAGCTGCGTGGCTGAGAGTGCTGCAGCCTTTTCTTTTATTTTATTTTTGTTCTCGGAAAACCCTAAAGTCAATGGAAGCTGTACAAACACATATTCAGCCAGCTCCCCCTAGTGGGGGCCATCAGTAGCTCTTGCATGAGTTTTTTTCTGCTCTGCTGGAAATCTAGGAGATTTCTAGGCAGAATGAGTAGGATGTAACTGTGCAGGACAAGTCAGACGTACCTATCATTCAGGCTGGAGCGGCCCCCCTGAATGCTAAGGGATCCGCTCTGGGGGCCAGGCTTTGACTCAATGATGGGTCCCAAATACTGAGCCCCAGCTTGTGCTGTGAATGGTGAACTCTGCTCATCATGGGCTCAAAAATATGGGGAATCACTGTGAGGGGGCATCACTAGTGGCAGGGTGCACGTAGAGACATCACTGTTGTAAGGGGGCACTAAGGGTCATAACTACTGTGAGGGGTGCATTCTTAATTTGAGAGGAGGAATTAATGGGACATCACAACATTGTGGGGGGAGGAGGGGGGATCAAATACCAAGGGGGCAACAATATTCCGAAGAGAGTCTGACCCTAAACGGACATCACTACTGTTAGGGGACATCCTTCATTTGTGGGGAGACACTAAGACACTATGATGGCATTCTTACTGTGTGAGGGGCACTAAGGGGGCATTCTATTGTGTGAGGGGCACTATGGTGGCATTCTTACTGTGTGAGGGGCACTAAGGGGGCATTCTATTGTGTGAGGGGCACTAAGGGGGCATTCTATTGTGTGAGGGGCACTAAGGGGGGATCTTTACTGTGTGGGTTACTAATGTGGAATTCTTACTGTATGAGGCACTAAGGGGGCATCACCACCTTATTATCCAGAATCCCACAATGTCTATCTTCCATATCCTCCTTCTTCTCCTGTCGCTTTCTATAACTTAACATGGATAAAACATCATCTTTCCCCCATCTTGCTCAACCCCCCAACAGACCAATCTATGACAATCAATGGCTACACTCTCTTCCCCGGTCAACAAAGTCCGCTGCCTTGGAGTGACCTTGGATTCTGCCCTCTCCTTCCGACCGCACATCCAAGCCCTTTCCACCACCTGCCCCCTCCAACTCAAAAACATCTCCCGCATCCGCGCTTTCCTCAACTTTGAATCTGTGAAAATGCTTGTACATGCCCTCATCATCTCCCGCCTAGACTACTGCAACACTCTCCTCTGTGGCCTTCCATCTTGCACTCTCGCGCCCCTCCAATCTATCCTCAACTCTTCTGCCCGACTAATCCACCTCTCACCCTATTACTCCTCTGCCTCTCCCCTCTGCCAATCCCTTCACTGGCTCCCCATTGCCCAGCGAATTCACTTCAAAATACTAACAAATACACACAAGGCCGTCCATAACCTGTCCCCTCCCTACATCTCTGAGCTACTTTCCCGATACATCCCCACACACACTCTCCGATCCTCACAAGAGCTCCTTCTCTCCTCTTCCCACAATTACCTCCAAGATTTCTCCCGTGCATCCCCACACTCTGGAACTCGCTACCCCAACATATCAGACTCTCACCTACAGTGGAATCCTTCAAAAGAAACCTGAAAACCACCTCTTCAGACAAGCCTACAACCGGTGACCCTGCTGCCTCTATACCGCCATGACCAGCTTCACCCGCACCTACTGTGTCCTTCTCCCATACCATGTAGATTGTAAGCCCTCGCGGGCAGGGCCCTCGCTCCTTCTGTACCAGTCTGTAACTCGTCTTGTTTATGCTTAGTGCAATTGTCTGTATTATATATGTGCACCGCTTATCATATGTACAGCGCCAGGGAAGGAATGGCGCTTTAATAATGAATAATAATAATAATATCAAAGAAGTACAGCACCCATCATGTCTAGACTGTTATTATGGTATATGACAGAAGAGAACTACCCACCATTAAGCTTATTATATGTACAGCGCTATGGAATGAATGGTGCTTTAATAAAAAATAATAATAATAAATAATAATAATAATCATTACTGTGTGAGGAGCACTAGGGGGCATGTTCACTGTTTAATGGGCACTAAGAGGGCATCTTTACTGTGTGAAGGGCACTAAGGGGGCATTCTATTGTGTGAGGGGCACTAAGGGGACATTTTTACTGTGTGGGTTACTAATGTGGAATTCTTACTGTATGAGAGGCACTAAGGGAGCATTCTACTGTGTGAGGGGCAACTAAGAGGGCATTTTACTGTGTGAGGGGCAACTAAGGGGGTAATCTACTGTGTGAGGGGCACTAAGAGGGCATTTTACTGTGTGAGGGGCAACTAAGGGGACATCTTTACTGTGTGGGTTACTAATGTGGAATTCTTACTGTATGAGAGGCACTAAGGGGGCATTCTACTGTGTGAGGGGGCACTAAGAGGGGCATTCTACTGTGTGAAGGGCACTAAGAGGGCATTCTACTGTGTGAGGGGCACTAAGGGGCATTCTACTGTGTGAGGGGCACTAAGGGGGCATTCTACTGTGTGAGGGGCACTAAGGGGCATTCTACTGTGTGAGGGACACTAAGGGGGATTCTACTGTGTGGGGGACACTAAAGGGGCATTCTACTGTGTGAGGGGCACTAAGAGGGCATTCTACTGTGTGGGGGACACTAAAGGGGCATTCTACTGTGTGAGGGGCACTAAGAGGGCATTCTACTGTGTGAGGGGCACTAAGAGGCATTCTACTGTGTGGGGGACACTAAAGGGGCATTCTACTGTGTGAGGGACACTAAGGGGGATTCTACTGTGTGGGGGACACTAAAGGGGCATTCTACCGTGTGAGGGGCACTAAGAGGGCATTCTACCGTGTGAGGGACACTAAGGGGCATTTTACTGTGTGGGGGGGGGGACACTAAGGGGGCATTCTACTCTGTAATGGTACTGAGAAGGTATAATTACCCTTAGGGGAACCAAGGAGGTATCATCATTGTGGTGGGGGTACCTTTTTCTGTGTGTTACATAAAGGAGGGCTCTGTTACTGTGGGAACAGAAAGGAGGACTAAGCAGGATTAGGTATGAATGGAGAGGGACTGGATTAATGGGGTATTCTGGTTGTTTGAAGTTATCCCCTCTTCACAGTCCTTCTGCTGGGCCCCCCACCGATCCACGAGACTTGGGGAGCTGTACCCCTTTAGCCCCCTGAAATGAACGGAGTAGCCAGTCGGGCATGTGTTTGGTTGCTCCATTTATTTCTATGGGTATTCCAGGGATAGCTGAGAGCTGTACTCGGCCATCTCCGGAACGCTCATGTATGTGCGACCGGCCGCTCTGTACATTTCAGGGGAGCTGAAGGGGGCACAGGGCCCCCATTGTTGTTATTGATGGGGGTCTCAGCAGTAGTAGCCCAACCGATCCAATTGTTATCCCCTATTCAGTGGATAGGGAATAACTTTAAAGGGGTTTTCCCATCTCAGACAATAGGGGCATATCGATACAATGAGAACGGAGCAAGGAAATGAACGGAGGGCGCACTGCGCATGCGCAGCCACCCTCCATTCATTTCTATGGGGCCGCCGAAAATAGACAAGCGCTGGCTCGGCTATTGCCGCCTGCCCCGTAGAAATGAATGGGAGCATGGGCCGCGCATGCATTCACTTCTATGGGAGCAGCGCTTGGTGATAGACGGACCCTTGGAAATCCTCAAGCCACAGCGTTCCCCGCACCTATCAGACAATGGGGGCATATCCTAGCGATATGCCCCCATTGTCTGAGATGGGAATACCTCTTTAAACAACCAGAACACCCCTTTAAAGATGTAGTTTAAAGTAAATTAAAAAATGCAGGACTTTCCTTGAAACCTGGGAGGTATGCAACATTTTAAGGAGAATCCAAATCAGATCTCACATCTGCCCCTTCTTCTCGTCTCTATGGCATTCAGGTCACTTTCCCACCAATCGGGGATCGGTCAGGGGATTACCATCGGTCAGGGGATTACCGCTATATTTTTTTAGACCAGGTTCACATCACCGACTATTTTTCCAGAAAAATAACAGAGAAATAAACGGTGACGTGAACCCGGCCTCACTGGTTGCAGAACAACAGGATCTGTCTGATCTGTGATTCTGGGCTCTAGAGACGTCTCATACATGTGTCCTAATACACATGGTGACCGGCGGGGATATCATGCCGATGACGTGTGCAATGAGTGTGTGTCACGGCCGCAGGGGACGCCGAGCAGCGGTGTCATCACAAGCCACAGATTCCTTCCGCATGGTTAACTGGGACACGCAATAGAAAACCAAGAAGCTTCAACATTTCTATAGAAATTCATCACAAAATAACCAAACCAGTGTAATAAGCCAAATCACCCCCCTCGCAGCATGAAAGGGGCAGAAGACTAAGACCCGGAGGCTAAAAACCTGTAGAGGCCAAATACTTCTCACAGCTGGGGGTCTGTTACAATTGTATCCAGTGGAGACAATCCTCTGTGATGGACCTGAACGCTACGGCAAGCAGAAATCCTTCAAACACAAAGTACTGTATATTAGAAAGTTGCAGAACTTTTCGTTACACGACGATTCCGCTTTAGTGACGTTAGAATAAATATTTGAAGTCAATGGGAAATCCAAGATAAAGATACCGTATGACACACGCCGCGCGAGATACAGAGCGCGCTCAGCCGGTCAATGCTGCTACATGACAGTAATGGGAGGTGTAATTATATCTAATGAATGTTGTAAGTCCTGCTCTCGGACTGGGATACACATTCGGGATTCTGAAGCTGAAGGAAGAAACAACGAGGCATTTGCTTCATTCCTGGGAAAAGGTTAAAGCAGTAATTGAGCCATTTCTCAGGGACACGGCAAGAACATTAATGTAAAAAATGTGCCGTGACCTCGAAATTGAACCTAATGCTACTCACCTTTCCAAGATAACTTCTAGAATGATACATTATTTAGAATCAGATACTGATCCATTTTATCCTTTCTATTGGATAATATTTTGATACAACCCCCCCCCCCCCCCCCCCTCTTGTATGCTGATATTAGTGTCAATCAGTTGCTATCTTCATATTTTGCCTTCTCCCACTAATGGGATTTTTCCAATCTTAAAAGGTTTGCCTCACCAGAACCTCCAGTCTTGAATGTAACAAGGACATCTCAACCTCCTGACATGCACTTGCTTTCCCCATGTAATAACAATTTTGGAGGATAATATTAATAATAATAATAATAATAATAATAAAAAAATGTATATTCTATAGCGCCACCAAATTCCGCAGCGCTTTAACAAATTCATAGGGTTCATGTACGAAACCAAACTAACTGGCTAATATGCAACTGAAACATTAGGAGTCGGGGCCCTGCTCGCAAGAGCTTACAATCTATGAGGATTTATTCTTATGACTCTTATGATGTGCTGCTCCTCTATTATTGCTACTAGAAGTAGGAATAACAGAAGCCTCAGCTAATGTTTTACCAGTTGGTGCCATGTCCCTGCACTGAATGGATAGTTTCAGACTATGCAGGGACACACGCCCAGTTGGGACCTTTTTTGCAGACTAATGCGAATTTATTTTGCCAAATTGAGTTTTCGAATGGATTGGTGCAAGGAGCAAGATTCAAAAATGCTATTAAATTCTACTAAGATACTTTTTTTTTAGGATGCGGGTCTTAAATAACTACGATGTACTGGATCATCCTCAGATGAAGCATCTACAGCATAAAGCAGAGCATTAATATTATTGACTCTCAGCCGGTAACGAAGACAAACGCTTATCCATTCATAAAAGCTGCAGTACGTTTTCCTAGCTGAGTATTCTTTTTCTGGCTTCCAAGGATTTTAGTTTATCAGATAACTGCTGCATCATCTTTGAGATTGTGCTGGGACTTCCTGCTGTGAGAGGAGATATTTCAGTGAATATAATTAAGCTTTCATTAATACAAAGAGGGAAAAGATTAATATTGGGCATGACTGGGCACCTTTCAGTTTATGAATCTTGGGGCTCATTCCTTATGGACCCTCATTGATGCCATCCTCTTAATTGTTACTGGAATCCCCCTTTAAGTTTGGTAGTCACCTACGTACTTTGTTGCAAGCTTCTTGCAAAGTTTCTGTTTAAGGATCAGTTCATCAATGTACAATTCTGCCTTGAATAGTTTCCCTATTTAGGACCACATCACGTCTTCCTGAATGCACGGTAGCCAAATATGAACAAGCAGAAGCTGCGGTATAAAGCATAGGGTAAAATCAGAGCAGAATCCTTAGCCTCTGATACGACAGGAAATGGATCTCAGACCACCGGTAAGCTGGAGTCACTGACGGTAATTGTGCCCTGATGGAACAGAACTAGACACTACTGACACTGCAGACGCTGGACAGCAGGTCCGATGTCCCCAACACCATTGACTCTCTCTGCTGTCATGGACGGGCCTGGTTGGATAGAAGTGGAAGGTTTTATTGAAATTGCTTAGAATTTGCACCTAAATATCGATTCCTCTGTCTAAGTCATTTCATTCCCTTTACATTAATCTCTCTATCAAGGAACAGGTTCTTATTAATGCACACGAGCGGCTCTGAAGAACGCCAGGAATGTAAATGACATCCGAGAGGCCGTTCAAAGTGCTGCACATTGATAGCTCCTCTACACAGAAAGCTACCTGACGTCCGCCACTGGATTTAAAGACCAAGAGTCGAGGGTGCATCTCCTCCCTGCTAATTAATAGAAGGGTGCCGGTTTATTGTACTAAATGCAAGGACGGATCAGAGACCTCCGCGCTCCAGACGCAGAAATGTGCCATTACAAACTGGCATTGTACAGGGTGGCCCACGAAAAAGTACCCTGCCTCCAGCGATGGTATCAGAAGATAAACGAGCAAGTGGATTGTTTTTCTTTAATTACCAAGTCAGAAAAGACGATGAAAGTGGTCCCCGATCAGGTCCCCGCATCTCTGGGCAGGTCAGATTCAGCTTGTGATGCTGCAGAGGGTGTTTGTGATGTTCTCCTTGACTTCATCTAGGGGATGGGGATTGTAAGCGGACACATCGAGGGAGATATATCAAGACTGGCCGATCCATCCTGCGCCGGCGTGAGATGCACCTGATTTGTTAAGAGGCAGCAACAAATCAGACGCATCTGTGCCCTGACGTGCGCCAAAAACTGAAGTCTACGCCAACGCATGCTACAGGCTGGCGTAGACTTTAGCTATAACTTTGGCCACTTTCTGGCAAAACGCGGAGGCGCCACTAAGCCATGCCCCCTTCCACTAAGCCATGCCCCCTTCCACTAAGCCATGCTCCCTTCCACTAAGCCATGACCCCTTCCACGAAGCCATGCCCCCTTCCACTAAGCCATGCCTCCTTCCACTAAGCCATGCCTCCTTCCACTAAGCCATGCTCCCTTCCACTAAGCCATGACCCCTTCCACGAAGCCATGCCCCCTTCCACGAAGCCATGCCCCCTTCCACGAAGCCATGCCCCCTTCCACGAAGCCATGCCCCCTTTCACAAAGCCATGCCTCCTTCCACTAAGCCATGCCCCCTTCCACTAAGCCATGCCCCCTTCCACTAAGCCATGCCCCCTTCCACGAAGCCATGCCCCCTTCCACGAAGCCATGCCCCCTTCCACGAAGCCATGCCCCCTTTCACGAAGCCATGCCCCATTTCACGAAGCCATGCCCACTTCCACGAAGCCATGCCCCCTTTCACGAAGCCATGCCCCCTTCCACTAAGCCATGCCAACTTCCACTAAGCCATGCTCCCTTTCACGAAGCCATGCCCCATTTCACGAAGCCATGCCCCCTTCCACTAAGCCATGCCAACTTTCACTAAGCCATGCCCCCTTTTACGAAGCCATGCCCCATTTCACGAAGCCATGCCTCCTTCCACTAAGCCATGCCCCCTTCCACTAAGCCATGCCCCCTTCCACTAAGCCATGCCCCCGTCCACTAAGCCATGCCTCCTTCCACTAAGCCATGCCCCCGTCCACTAAGCCATGCCTCCTTCCACTAAGCCATGCCCCCTTCCACTAAGCCATGCCCCCTTCCACGAAGCCATGCCCCCTTCCACGAAGCCATGCCCCCTTCCACTAAGCCATGCCTCCTTCCACTAAGCCATGCCCCCTTCCACTAAGCCATGCCTCCTTCCACTAAGCCATGCCCCCTTCCACTAAGCCATGCCTCCTTCCACTAAGCCATACCCCTTTTCTCTGCACATCAGAAAAGTGCGGAGAAGCTCAAAAAGTCACAAATTAAGGTGCACCCCACAATTGTGTATAGGGCTTAATAAATGTCCCCCTTTCTGTTTTAGATTTCCCCACAGAAAAAAATCTCATGTGGACAAGTCTGGGGAACATGGTGGCCTTAACCCCTCGCTCACAGTTCGCTCCTCCATTAACCCGTCCAGTGACTCCCGCGAGGTTCGGCATGTTGCCCCATCTTGTTGGAAGAAGCAGGAAAATTCTGCAGCATCAGCCGACAGAATCTGACCTGCTCAAAGAGGCAGAGACCTGAACGGGGGCCACATTCAGCATCTTTTGTGACTTGTAGGTTATTATAAAAAAACAATCGATCGTTCATCCTATCGCTGGAGACAATCTACCTTTTTGTGGTCCACGCTGTATAAGGACTGGGGGCTGCAGCCTCACATTTAACTTGCATACGTAGATGTAGTAGCGCTGAATTTGTCTTTTCGCAGCCAATCATGCGACAAAAGTAAGGGCTTGTTCACATCCACGTTGAAGGCTCCATTTGGGGCCTCTGTTGCAGATTCCATCAAAAAGACCAGACAAAAAACTCCTGCAGGACTTTTTTGTCCGGTAAAAAATAAAATAAAACACAGGATCCCAAAATGAAATTGAGCCGACTCCATTGCAGTCGATGAGGTCTGCTTGGCTCTGTTCTGTGCTGAATCCGGCACTTCAGTTATTTTCGTTGTTCTGCTCTTCTAATGGAGATTTATAGTGTGGTGTGAACACCCCCCTTAGCCAAAATATTATTTATATCTCTTATGTACTCTATATTATTATTATATTATTATAGTATGTAATTGTTATGTATTATTATATATTATTTTATCATATTTACATATTACTGTTATGTATTTAGTTCCTACTGCTAAAGGGGTTTTCTGAGATTTTCATACGGGTGGCCTGTTCTCAGGATAGGTCATCAATGTCAGATAGGCGCGCCTCCAAAACCCGGCACCCCCACCGATCAGCTGTACAAAGAGGCCGCAGCGCTCCGTAATCACTAAGGCCTCTTCCTAGGCCATGTGATGTCACGGTCATCAGTCACGTGGCAGCTCGGGCCCCATTCAAGTGAATAGAGCTGAGCTGCGATACCAAGCACAGCCGCTATATAATGGGCAGCGCTGTGCCTGGTAAGCTGCGAGGAGGCTGCGGGGGTGCCGGGAGGTGGACCACCACCGATCTCATATAGATGACCTATCCTGAGGAAATCCTGGAGAATCCCTTCAATTTTACTGTGTATTTTTATAGTAAATTAAGCTCAATGCTCAAAATGAAGCTCTGCTAATGCACCTAATGCAACGAGTGCGCGTCAGCTCAGCTCCCAAACCCACGTCTGTATCCAGTACGCACCTTATTTTGCAGCTGTTTTCTATTGATGTTGTGTATATGGCAACGACATGAATGGTGAGATGAAGCTTTTACATCAATGCTGTATAGATCTATTACACAGCTGTCATACAGTACATACATAAGACTATCCTATACTGGATGCTGTACATCCCTCACTCTGTATAAAGTGCACTATGAGGGCTACTCTGTCCTACCACACAGTGCCAATAAGGGCAAGAGAGTATCTTTATAGCATCATACTTTTCCTTATGTTATACAGTCCCCATAATGCAACATAGTAGCTTTAAGTGCCATACAGAGTCCCGCTGTACCATCCAGTGCCCACAGCAGTTCCATCCAGTGCCCATAGTGGTTCCATACAGTTCCCACATGTACCATCCAGTGCCCATAGCAGTTCCATATAGTGCCTCTAACCGTTCCATACAGCAGAATCTCACTGTACCATACAGAGTCCATAGCAGTTCCATACAGTTCCCCGCTGTACCATACAGTGCCCATAGCAGTTCCATATAGTGCCCCTAACCATTCCATACAGAACCTCACCGTACCATACAGTGCACCTAACAGTTCCATCCAGTGCCCATAGTGGTTCCATTCAGTTCCCACATGTACCATCCAGTGCCCATAGCAGTTCCATACAGTGCCCATAGTGGTTTCCACACAGTGCCCATAGCAGTTCCATACAGTGCCCCTAACCATTCCATTTCAGAACCTCACCGTACCATACAGTGCACCTAATAGTTCAATACAGTTTCCCTGCTGTAACCATACAGTGTCCATAGCTGTTCCATACAGAAACCCCACTGTACCATACAGTGCCCCTATCAGTTCCATAAAGTGCCCCTCTGTACCATACAGTTCAACTAGCAGCTCCATACAATGCCTATAATGGGTTCCATATATTGCCCCTAACAGTTCCATACAGAGCCCCGCTGTACCATAAACAGTGCCCATAGCGGTTCCATACAGCATCTCCACCCCCATAGGGAGTGCTTCTTCTTCTGCTCTATTCAGGGGGCCCAGCACCTACATATGTGTGGCCCCTTACGATACTTCTGACTGTGCGAGACTCTGCTCTTTCCTACGCTGATGGTATCAGGAGGAGATCAAGGCAATCATGAAGCATTTTATGGTGTGTTAAACTATAAAACTCAG
>NC_053394.1:14080817-14180929 GCF_905171765.1 Bufo bufo | reverse complement strand
ATTGCCCAACGTTTTTCCTAGTTGTATGTTTGCGTGGTTCCTGCTCAGATTACGTAGTCTTTCTTTTTATCACTTGAAATCCTTCCTCAGTGGTTGACTTCATGGTTTCTGTGGTGGGACTGAAACCTTCATGTTTGGAAGGGGCCTCTCCAGGTTTCTCACTGGATGTCTCCATACTGATGGTTTCTACTGTTTCTATAATAGCACTGGATCCTTGCTGCCCAGAGGAGATCTCACCAGCTGCTCCAGATGTCTTCCTAGATGTCTCCATGCTGACAGGTGTCACTTGCTGATTATTTATTTCTGCACGGTCACCTACACTTTCTGGCTGTGACTCCACCAAGGCTGGATCATTGTGCTCCGTGCGCTCAGATTCAGTTCTTGCAGATAATTCAGGGAAATCTGCCACATCAACCCCATCAGATGAATCAGAATGTTTGGTTGTCACCACTAACCCCGCAGTTCTGAAAACCCTCTCCAAGATAAGACAGAGGCTGGGCAAGAAAGAAAGCGTGCTGCGTCAGTTTGGGCCACTGTTCCTGTATGCCTGCCCAGAAATCAATCGGGTGCAGACTAGGTCAAAGTTTAGGTAGGACTGATCCTGGGCATTAAAGTAGGTTCGCTGACTGGCCTCAGCCGGGCGTGGCACGTGGAAAAACTGCTCCATCATGTTGAGCAGACTCAAATGGTTGCTGCTTTTTGCTGCTCATGGCGGCAGGAAGGGTGGTGACTCTGTGGTGGCAGGGCGGGGTGACTCTGTGGTGGCAGAGGGGGGCCTCCCTTTCAGATATGCTGGCTGTAGGCGTCTGCTCGCCCTAAGCTGTGGCAACCTGCGTACACAGTGTTTTCTGGTAATAACATCATTTTTTTATCCCTTTCTGTGACAGGAAAACATTCCCCCATTTTGCCCTGGTAGCGAGTGTAGTTCCCTGGAGCAGTGAGTACTTTGACATTTGAACATTTTTGGACATTTGTCTATTTCCCCTATGCAGCGTTAAAACTTCTTACTTTATTTCACCTAAAAGGGTTAACTTGAACTTTTTAATACTGTGTAACTGCAAATTATATACACTGCTCAAAAAATTAAAGGGAACACAAAAATAACACATCCTAGATCTGAATTAATTAAATATTCTTCTGAAATACTTTGTTCTTTACATAGTTGAATGTGCTGACAACAAAATCACACAAAAAAAAGAAAATGGAAATCAAATTTTTTAACCCATGGAGGTCTGGATTTGGAGTCACCCTCAAAATTAAAGTGGAAAAACACACTACAGGCTGATCCAACTTTGATGTAATGTCCTTAAAACAAGTCAAAATGAGGCTCAGTAGTGTGTGTGGTCTCCATGTGCCTGTATGACCTCCCTACAACGCCTGTGCATGCTCCTGATGAGGTGGCAGACGGTCTCCTGAGGGATCTCCTCCCAGACCTGGACTAAAGCATCTGCCAACTCCTGGACAGTCTGTGGTGCAACGTGACGTTGGTGGATAGAGCGAGACGTGATGTCCCAGATGTGCTCAATTGGATTCAGGTCTGGGGAACTGGCGGGCCAGTCCATAGCATCAATGCCTTCGTCTTGCAGGAACTGCTGACACACTCCAGCCACATAAGGTCTAGCATTGTCTTGCATTAGGAGGAACCCAGGGCCAACCGCACCAGCATATGGTCTCACAAGGGGTCTGAGGATCTCATCTCGGTACCTAATGGCAGTCAGGCTACCTCTGGCGAGCACATGGAGGGCTGTGCCGCCCTCCAAAGAAATGCCACCCCACACCATTACTGACCCAATGCCAAACCGGTCATGCTGGAGGATGTTGCAGGCAGCAGAACGTTCTCCACGGCGTCTCCAGACTCTGTCACGTCTGTCACATGTGCTCAGTGTGAACCTGCTTTCATCTGTGAAGAGCACAGGGCGCCAGTGGCGAATTTGCCAATCTTGGTGTTTTCTGGAAAATGCCAAACGTCCTGCACGTTGTTGGGCTGTAAGCACAACCCCCACCTGTGGACGTCGGGCCCTCATATCACCCTCATGGAGTCTGTTTGTGACCGTTTGAGCAGACACATGCACATTTGTGGCCTGCTGGAGGTCATTTTGCAGGGCTCTGGCAGTGCTCCTCCTGTTCCTCTTTGCATAAAGGCAGAGGTAGCGGTCCTGCTGCTGGGTTGTTGCCCTCCTACGGCCTCCTCCACCTCTCATGATGTACTGGCCTGTCTCCTGGTAGCACCTCCATGCTCTGGACACTACGCTGACAGACACAAGCAAACCTTCTTGCCACAGCTCGCATTGATGTGCCATCCTGGATAAGCTGCACTACCTGAGCCACTTGTGTGGGTTGTAGACTCTGTCTCATGCTACCACTAGAGTGAAAGCACCGCCAGCATTCAAAAGTGACCAAAACATCAGCCAGGAAGCATAGGAACTGAGAAGTGGTCAGGTCACCACCTGCAGAACCACTCCTTTATTGGGGGTGTCTTGCTAATTGCCTATAATTTCTACCTGTTGTCTATCCCATTTGCACAACAGCATGTGAAATTGATTGTCACTCAGTGTTGCTTCCTAAGTGGACAGTTTGATTTCACAGAAGTGTGATTGACTTCAAGTTACATTGTGTTGCTTAAGTGTTCCCTTTATTTTTTTGACCAGTGTATATATCCTGTTCATTATCACTGTATTTACAAGACTCTGTGGAAAGGGTTAATGAATCGTGAGAGACTGTTAGGGCTTTTATTGAGAAGCTTGTAATTTTCCACAGCTGCCATGGGGTTTAAAGAAGACCCTGTTTTGGAGGGAAAAACCCAACCTTGTTTACCACCAAAAAACAGACAGCCTGACCTTTTAAATGTCTGGTTTTAGCTCTGTTGTTATGTCTGGAAACTGTGCTGAGTTTCTCCACTCCACCCCTCCCACAAGAAGGCTCTAGTCTAGCAAAATTTCTATATAAGGAGAGCAGTCAGAGCCCCTAGTGTGCTGAAGTTAAGGACCAGTGCTTGGAAGAGAAGACACTGCCAGACTACTGAGTGACCAGAAGAAGATGCTGAGATGGGAATATGCTGCCACAGACCCTGGATCACCAACTGTGATGAGCGGCATGGGCAATATTCGAATTTGCAATATTTCACGAATATTTGGGCGAATATTCATCATTCGAGAATTCGTGATCTCATGTCATCATTTTCTTAATTGCAAAAATCGGCAGTCGGAAAATTAGCAATCAACACTACTCCTAAAGTCAAAGATATTGCAGACTTCTCATTGGCCCACAAGCAAGAAGCAATGAGGGATCATGGGAACTGATGAAAAAAAATCTAGAATATTCGCGATTACAAAGATATAGCACTATATTCAAAATATTTGCAAATTCTCGAAGTGCCAATATTCGCGATAAAAATTCACGATTAGAATATTTGCGATCAACACTAATCACCAACCTTGGACCGGTGTACCAGCCTTCTGAAGAGAAAGAGGGACAGCTAGCTCAGGCCTTTCCTCAGCATCAAACCCTTCTTCTGCCAGGAAGGAGACTGGAGAAGCCGGCTCAATGCCTCGCCTCTATTGTTTTGTACCTGCATTCCTCCAGTAAAGAAGCTCCCTGGTTACTACAGACCCTGAGTCTCTGGACTTATTTTCCATTGGGGTGCACCATGCCTTACCATTCCTTCTGAAGAGCAGCAACATGTGGTGACACTTTGACAGTGTCTGGGGGACCTAGCGTAGCGTTAGGGCCACCCCAAACCCGGCCACTGCACGAGGCTCTAAAAGCATGGCTATCCAGTATCAACAGACTGCTTGACATCACCAATACGCCTGTCACTGCATAAGCAAGCGAGCCTACAGGGACAACAAAGGATAATCAGGGGGCACACCCAATAGATATACCGTAGCAGAGTGCAAGCCACGGTATTAGTAGGGGACCATGAAAACCAAAAGAAAAGAACTACCGCAAACAAGGCTGCACCTCTTGTATTAAAGTAATAATTTATTCAAAGAACATAAAATCCCAAAAGATTAAAATCATTGTATACAATTTCCATCATTGTATGTGGAGTACAAATATGCCCACCACACATACCTGCAAAACACAAGTTCCAAATGGGAGCACACATATGCCGCAAAACAAAATGTACAATGAGTAAATAAAACATCAAGTACACAATACTCATCAATTACACAGGACAGTGGATATGGTATGTATGCAGGTAAGAACAATGCTGGCTTCCTCAGGGGTTAATTCCATGAGGAAGCCAGCATTGTCTGGCGATACGCATGGGGCCTTCTTACCTGCATACATACCATATCCACCGTCCTGTGTAATTGATGGGTATTGTGTACTATTTGATGTTTTATTCACTCGTTGTACATTTACGTTTGGCGGCATATGTGTGTTCCCATTTGGAACTTGTGTGTTGCAGGTATGTGTGGTGGGCATATTTGTAGTCCACACACAATGATGGAAATTGTATACAATGATTTTAATCTTTTGGGATTTTGTGTTCTTTGAATAAATTACTTTTATACAAGAGGTGCAGCCTTGTTTGCAGTAGTTCTTTTTTTGGGGTTCTCAAGTGAGCCTACAGGTCGCCATTCTGGCCAGTGTGCCCCAGGAGCCAGTTCTTTCCATCTCCACCCCCCACTGAGATGATTGGATGTCGTGGCCGTTGTCACCGTCATCATCATCCTCTTTCTCCTCCAACTCCGACTCCTCTTCTCCCTCCTCAAGTGGCAGAACCTCCTCCTCCTCCTCCCCAGTGGGAGTTTCTCATTGTGTCCCAACAGCTACAGGACAGACAGCAGATGTGTTAACTGTTCTTCTTCCGCCTCCTTCGTCGCCACCTGTTGCATGAGCATCAGCGTCTCTTCAAAAATACATATGAAGGGGATGAGGGACAACTGCAGTATGAATGGCATGAGCTGCCACTGCCCAACCTGGCAACAACATATGCTCCCAGCTGAGGTAGTCTGGTGCATGACTAAATCGTTCACGGCTTTCCGCTGCTCGTACAGACCCTCGAGCATGTGAAATGTTGAATTCCAGAGAGTTGGAACATCAAGGATTAAGCGGTGTAGCTGCACACTATTTTGATGCTGCAAGTCCAGGAGAACGTTCCTCACCGCGCGAGAAGAGGGACAGTCTCCTGGACATTGCCGGGAGCATCTGTTATTTCTCCCAGGTTCAGGGTGGCCAGGATGTTGTACCTATTGTCGCTGACCCCCTTGCCCAGTTGAGTCGGCGAGGTGACAGCCAGTGGAATGTTTGCTGCTTGATGTACATGAGCAACTGCAAATATTCTCCCAGGCCAATCAGCTGCAACATGCCGTGGCAATACTTGACATGTGATAGGATGGAGGGGTTAGTGCGAGCGATGCTGTGCCCAGCTGCTGTTGGGGACGAGACCGTGTCCATGGAGGAAGAGGTAGAGGAGGCAGATAAGTGCCTGGTGTGGGAGCCAGCCCCATGATATCGTGGGCCAAACGTAGATGTCTCACGATGGTGCCAAGGAAAAGGAGGAGTCTTAGCAGAGGAAGAAGATGATGATAACAAAGATTCCGTACTGCTTAGGGATGCAGGTTGGCTGCCACAAAGAGAACCCGGAAAAGATGGACAGACTTGTTCTCATTGGGAATGCTGGACAGCTCTATTTTCCCAAAGGATCCGGTGATGCCCCCTCATGTGCTGCAATAGACTCCTGGTCCCTATAATTGTGTTTGAACGATCATGGCTTGCACACCGCTGTGGTTTTGTGTGCCCGCCTTGTGGAGAAAAAGAGCTATATGGGAGTTGCTCACGCAAAGCTAAACCCAGCTTGACTGCCTATAGCTCTGGAACTTTTTGTGCTGAACCCACCCACAGTGTCAGTGGCATCACCAGATCCAGAAGCAGACGTGGCTCTTACTGTTCTTTGGGAGGTACTTGGCCTCTGCTCTTTATTGCTGCCACCACCGCCCTTCTTCACTGATGTTGCCTCCTCCTTAGCACCCTAATCCGGCTCCTAGCTCCTGTCCTCATCTTCCCTGCTGCATTTATCAGACTGAAAGATATCATGATGGCAGGGGTGCACCTAGCCTTTCTGCTGCCTGAGGCAAAAACTGAAACAATGCCCCCCCAATGCCAGTTTCTTAACCTATCCCCTTTGTCCATGGCCCTTCCGCTGCCCCCCTCTTGCCCCTACCTGGTGCTGTCTTAGGCAATCTTCTCACCTGGCCTCATTGGTGCTGTATCCCTGCATGATGGGCTCCTGGGCCCCCCTCCCCTGCGTTTTCCCCAACTGCCCCTGTCGCTGCCCCCATCACCAATGCCGTGGCTACAGGTGCCAATATTAACACCACCATCAACACAGGTATGCATGGCTTCACCAGCCTCCTCCTCAGGGCAGTACAAACACTGACTGCTCTCACACAAGTCGTCAACAGGGAGACTCTTGTCTATCTGCTGTAGGGCGTGGTGGGGTTTTCTTGCCACTTCTTAGGAAAAAGGAAGGCACCCCTCTAAGAAGGGGCAGGGAAGACTGAGAGAACTCCACTGAAAGCCTTCTTTGGGGTTGCAAGGAGGAAGAGCAGGAGGAACACTGTGACCCCTGGCTCCATAGCACAGTGTTGGACTCTGAAATCACCTCTTTGTCATCCTGCTGCAACTTAGAGAGAGGAGTGAGCCATCCAATCCACAATCTCATCTTCTTTCTCTTCAACTATAATGTTGCACCTTTCCAAAGCTAGCAGAGACAACTGTGGCCTACTACTACTACTACTACCACTACTTCTGGCCTGAGAGTTGGTGCTGCTAATTTGAGATGTCCCGAACTATTCGCCAGCGAACAGTTCCCGGCGAACATCGCTTGTTCGCGTTCGCCGCGGCGAACGAACATATGCGATGTTCGGTCCGCCCTCTATTTGTCATCATTGAGCAAACTTTGACCCTGTACCTCACAGTCAGCAGACATTCCAGCCAATCAGCAGCAGACCCTCCCTCCCAGACCCTTCCACCTCCTAGCAAAAAGCAAGGACAGCATCCATCTTAGATTCATCCGGAAGCTGCAGTGTTAGTGAGAGCAGGGACAGTGTAGCTACTGCTGATTTAATAGGGAAATCGATAGCTTGGCCAGTGTATTCAGTGTCCACTCCAGTCATGAAAAACTCATCTGATCTGCTGTAAGGACAGCGTCCTGACAGCACCCCAAAAAGCTCTTTTTAGGGCTAGTACATCAGTCTGTTTTTTTAGTTTTTTTTCTCTGTAATATAATTGCAGTTGCCTGCAAGCGTGTGTGTCAGGCCTACAGCGTCTACTGTGCCCACTACTGCCAGTGCCCAGTGCCACCACTCATATCTGGTGTCACAGTAGCTTGCACGCATAGTACAACTAATCGGGAAAAAAATGACAGACAGAGGCAGGCCACCCCGCACGGGCCGTCGTGGTCGTGGTGTTGTGATTTCCTTTGGCCCTAGAATAATGCCCAGTGTTCAGAGGCCCCGTACCCTGAACTCGAAAAGTTCTGAGGACATGGTTGACTGGCTAACACAGGACACCCAATCTTCTACAGCTTCCGCTCGGAACCTTGACGCACCATCCTCCTCCAGCTCAGCTTCGGGCACCTCTCAAGTTACCACTCCCCCGCCTGCCGCCACCACCAACACTAGCACCACAGCTGCTTCACTTGATCCCTCAGAGGAGTTATTTACACATCAGTTGGAAGAAATGAGTGATGCGCAACCTTTATTGCCAGAGGATGGAGATAACAGGGATATGTCTCAGTCAGGCAGCATTACACACATGGACGTACAGTCTGACAATGATGATGATGTTGTACCCGCTGCTGCTTCCTTTGCTGAGGTGTCAGATACAAGTGAAGTGGTTGATGATGACGATGTGTCCATGGATGTCACGTGGGTGCCCGCTCGAAGAGAAGAAGAACAGGGGGAAAGTTCAGAGAGGAGGAGGAGACGAGTTTGAAGCAGGGGGAGGTCGTCGCAAGGAGCTAGTGGCACAGTCAGACAGCATGTATCGGCACCCGGGGTCAGCCAGACAGCACGCCAATCAACGCATGCTGTTGCCACCACCAGAATGCCGTCATTGCAAAGCTCAGCAGTGTGGCATTTTTTTTTGTGTGTCTGCCTCTGATAACAGCGATGCCATTTGCAACCTGTGCCAAAAGAAACTGAGTCGTGGGAAGTCCAACACCCACCTAGGTACAACTGCTTTGCGAAGGCACATGATCTCACATCACAAACGCCTATGGGATCAACACATGATGACGAGTACAAGCAGCACACAAACTCAAAGCCACCATCCTCCTCCTGGTCCAGCATCTTCAGCCACGTCAACCACTGCTGTCCTCCTTGCCGCCTCTCAACCAACCGCCACTCCGCCTCTCACCTTGAGCAGTTCCTGCTCATCTGCCCACAGTCAGGTGTCTGTCAAGGAAATGTTTGAGCGTAGGAAGCAAATGTCACAAAGTCACCCCCTTGCGCGGCGTCTGACAGCTGGCTTGTCGGAACTCTTAGCCTGCCAGCTTTTACCATACAAGCTGGTGGAGTCTGAGGCCTTCAAAAAATTTGTAGCTATTGGGACACCGCAGTGGAAGGTACCCGGCCGAAATTTCTTTTCACAAAAGGCAATCCCCAACCTGTACTCTATTATGGAAAAGGAAGTCATGGCATGTCTGGCACACAGTGTTGGGGCAAGGGTCCATCTGACCACTGATACCTGGTCTGCAAAGCACGGTCAGGGCAGCTATATCACGTACACTGCGCATTGGTTAAATCTGCTCACGGCTGCCAAGCATGGAATGCGTGGCTCTGCAGAGGAGTTGGTGACACCGCCACGACTTGCAGGCAGGCCTGCTGCCACCTCCTCTACTCCTCCTACTCCATCCTTTTCCATAACCTCCTTCTGCTGCTGCATCTTGCTCCACATCAACGGCACCCCCCAGCTCCCCAGGGGCTATTCCACATCTCGGATACGATAGTGTCAAGCCGTCTTGGGGTTGACTTGCCTGAAAGCAGAGAGTCACACCGGACCAGCACTCCTGTCCGCCCTGAACGTACAGGTGGATCAGTGGCTGACCCCGCACCAACTGGAGATCGGCAAAGTGGTGTGTGACAACGGAAGCAATTTGTTGGCGGCATTGAATTTGGGCATGTTGACACATGTGCCGTGCATGGCACATGTGTTGAATCTGATCGTACAACGCTTTGTGCATAAGTACGCAGGCTTACAGGACATCCTCAAGCAGGCCAGGAAGGTGTGTGGCCATTTCAGGCGTTCCTACATGGCCATGGCGCAATTTTCAGATATTTAGCGGCGAAACAACATGCCAGTGAGGCGCTTGATTTGTGACAGCCCGACACGTTGGAATTCAACACTCCTAATGTTTGACCGCCTGCTCCAACAAGAAAAAGCCGTCAACGAGTATTTGTATGACCGGGGTGCTAGGACAGCCTCTGCGGAGCTGGGAATTTTTTTGCCACGTTACTGGACGCTCATGCGCAATGCCTGTAGGCTCATGCGTCCTTTTGAGGAGGTGACAAACCTAGTCAGTCGCACCAAAGGCACCATCAGCGACATCATTCCATTTGTTTTCTTCCTGGAGCGTGCCCTGCGAAGAGTGCTGGATCAGCCCATAGATGAGCGTGACGAGGAAGAGTTGTGGTCACCATCACCACCAGAAACAGCCTTGTCATCATCGCTTGCTGGACCTGCGGCAACGCTGGAAGAGGAGTCTGAGGAAAAGGAGTCAGAGGAGGAATGTGGCTTTGAGGAGGAGGAAGACCAACCACAGCAGGCATCCCAGGGTGCTTGTTGTCACCTATCTGGTACCCGTGGTGTTGTACGTGGCTGGGGGGAAGAACAGACCTTCAGTGAGATCACTGAGGACGAGGAACGGGACATGAGTAGCTCGGCATCCAACCTTGTGCAAATGGGGTCTTTCATGCTGTCGTGCCTGTTGAGGGACCCTCGTATAAAAAGTCTGAAGGAGAACGACCTGTACTGGGTGGCCATGCTACTAGACCCCCGGTATAAGCATAAAGTGCCTAAAATGTTACCGAATTACCGGAAGTCGGAAAGGATGCAGCAGTTCCAAAACAAGTTAAAAAGTATGCTTTACACAGCGTATAAGGGTGATGTCACAGCACAACGGGAATCTAACAGGGGAAGAGGTGAAAGTAATCCTCCTCCTACCACGACCACGCCGGCAAGGACAGGACGCTTTACAGACGTGTTGTTGATGGAGGACATGCAGAGATTTTTAAGTCCTACGCATCGCCACAGCCCTTCGGGGTCCACCCTCAGAGAATGACTCGACCGACAGGTAGCAGACTACCTCGCCTTAACTGCAGATATCGACACTCTGAGGAACGATGAACCCCTTGACTACTGGGTGTGCAGTCTTGACCTGTGGCCTGAGCTATCCAATTTGCAATAGAACTTCTGGCCTGCCCCGCTTCAAGTGTCCTGTCAGAAAGGACCTTCAGTGCAGCAGGAGGTATTGTCACTGAGAAGAGAAGTCGCCTAGGTCAAAAAAGTCAAGATTACCTCACCTTTATTAAGATGAATGAGGGATGGATCCCGAAGGGACTGACAGTGGGCGATACATTTGACTAAAAAAGGCCTGATGAGATGAGCTGCCTTGGGCTAAAAATGGTCCTGCTGTATTTTATCTCTGCATGCCAGATGACTTGCGTGACTTATCCGCCACCAACTAGCGGCTGCAACAATACCAAATTTTTCAGGCATGTGTGCATGCCTAATTTTTCTGGCCTCTGGTGCTGCACTGTGGCTGCAAAAACCAAACAAAAAAAAAAGCCACATACATGTGTCAATTCCCCTTTGTGATTGTTACCTTGTTGTGGTGAAGGGGCTTGTGCAGCATACGGGTTGGTTACCCGACACTGCTAGGTTTTATGTGTATTCCTCTTTAAGGAAGTTAGGCCTGCATCAGGCAATCCCTGTTCCAGTCAGCAGAGGGAGCTCCCAGTTCAGTATAAATAGGCAGGGCCTAGCCTAGGAAGGGAGTTCAGAAGTTTCTAGAGTCTGAGGAAGCTGAGAGAGAGACTGAGGCAAATCAAGAAAAGCAAGAGGTACTCAAGATAACAGAGGAGGTACTTTATAATTATAAAACCAAGGATATACGCCAGAGCTAGGGCATCGGGCCTTGGAGAAGAGTTTCTATGTTCCAGGATCAGTCAGGAATAGAGTGCAAGCTGCCTGTACTGCAAGTCCTGTGTTTAACACTCTGAAGTCACCTTGCTATATATATATTGCCTGCATCAACTGTATTGAAAATCAACTGTCTTCAAAGGAACTGCGTTTCCGTTAATGTCCCTATATGATAACTACTAAAGTTTGAGTTCTGCTTTAACATCACGTGGTTCCTCAGTTATTCCTGCTATCAGCAAACGGCGTGCCACCGTTTAATTGGCACTGGCGTCACAAACATTTCCTATCATCCCCTGCCCTTGCAGAGAGTCAGCCGTCTCAGGTTAGTGTCTATTGCACTACAACACCCAGGAACACTATTAAACACAACTTGAGTACGCTGCACCTCTCTTTTGGCGTCACGAACAGGATACGCACGCTTTCTAGTGCAAGAAGCGTGAACTTTGTGCCTTATACAGTTGCCCTGTGACCAAAGTGACAAATTGCCTGTTTTATTAAAGTGGACTTTGTGGACTGAAAAACATACCCAAAGTGTCCCTAAAACCTCTAAAAAGCGCTGTGCAGTGTTGCGCTATCAAGAGGAAGGAAATCGCCACACCGGAGTGTGGTTTTATGGACTTTTCAACAACCCTGCTTGCTGTCAGGGAATGGTGTCCAAGATGGCCACCGGCTGCCTGGAGTAAAGTTTCCCGTGCTGCTGAGGACCTTCGTGGGCGGATCCCTGCAAAGACACAGAGAGTCCCGCCCCTCTTCATCATCGCACCGCCGCGGCCCTGCTTCTTCTACGTCATCGCGTGCTCAGGACGTCCGGAATCTCTCGAGACTTGGACTGCGCAAGCCCGGCGATACCGGTAAGAACTTGTAACCAGAGGGAAGGGGATTGTTCCGGCCCCTTTAGTCGCCAGCGGCCACATCTCAATAGACTACCATGTCAGAACCGGGAGTTCCCGAGCAGCCGGCCCCGGGAGAGCTTGCAGCTCCTAATCATCCCATTGCCCCCAGCATGATGCCCTTTACCATGCCTTACTATTTCGGGGCCCCATGGTTCCCCCGCTACAGAGGAGAGACCCATACCCTAAGAGACTTTAAAGAAAAGTTGCTGGCATTATTCAAACTGTACCCTATAAATGCCGACCAGCAAATGGAAATCATGCTAGCGCAACTGGAGGGAGCTGCCCGCAGGGAGGTATTATCCTGGCCTGCTACTGAGCGGAGTACTCAAGAACAGATATTCGCCCGCCTCAGAGCCACTTTTGAAACTAGGACTGCCTCAGAGATAAAGATGCACTTCTTTGGCAAGAAACAGAAGTCCGGTGAGTCCCTCCGTGACTATGCCCTATCACTTCAGGAGGCTTTAGGGGCTGTAATTGAGATAGATCCCAAAGAGGCTGATAACCAGGACCAGACCCTAAGGGAACAGTTTATCACCGGGGTGTCTAGTGAGCAAATAAGGACCCAATTAAAGATGCTGTCCGCCCAGCACCCTAACAGTGCCTTTCTGGACTTTAAAGAACTGGCTATAAAAATTCTGGGGTCAGCAGTATCTACGGAGTTAAGCACCCCAACTGAGTCATCAGCCTGCAGGCCAAAACCGCTTATCACTAACCAAGCTCAGGCCGGTCAAGCTGTTCAAGCTTCAGCTACCGAGACTATCGCCATGCTGACAGAGCAAGTAAATCACCTCACTAAAAGTCTAGAGAGAGTGTGCAGAAAAATAGAGGAATGGGAAAAACCCATAATGTTAGAAGAAGAATTCCTGTCACCTCCTAGGCCGTTCCCACCTCCTTACCAAGAGACTCACCCCAGGGATCCTGGGAGGCGTAATAGAGATCGCAAGCGGCCCGTGTGTACATACTGCAAAAAGCTGGGACACACAGAATCCACGTGCTGGCAGTTAAACGGGCAACCCCTGAGGCTGAGGACCACCCCTCGGGAGGTAGAACACTAGGTCCAGAGGATCCAAATTGGATGCCACGGTATGTAGGATCCCATCCTAAAATCAATATAGAGATCAACGGGGTCCCCTTTGAAGCCCTATTAGATACTGGGTCTCAGGTCACTACTATTCAGCTGCCCGCCTTTGAAAGGTTCTGGGACACCAACCAACTGACCCAGCCGCCTGAATCCTGGGTGGAGATTATCGCCAGCAATGGCAAACCAGTAAAGGTTCATGGATACTGGGAACCCACCCTGCAGGTGGGAGAAGTAACCTTGCCTCAACAGGGGGTGATAGTAGTACAGGCCGGCGACAGAGGAGGACATCCTGTCATTCTAGGCACCAATGTCTTCAAAAACTGTTATTCAGAAATACTTGCCGTATTACATCAGACTTTGCCCACTGCTTCCTCTGCATCTAGGAGGGTGATTCAAAAGACTATTACTGTGTTAAGTGCCCAGCAGAGGTTTGCTAATGGGAAAGGAGAAATTTGTACTGCCAGGATTAGTGATATTAAGCCTGTGACTTTGCCTCCTAATTCTCAAACTCTGTTATGGTGTCGTGCTGTCCTGGGAGTCCAAGGCCAAGATTATCCAGCCCTGGTGGAACCAATCCAGATGGAGGATTACCCTTATGTGAGAGCTGCCAAGTGCCTGGTGAACGTCTCCCAAGGTAAAGTACCTGTCCGTCTGATTAACCTGAGTGATCATCCTGTTGCGCTTACTAAGCATTGCCGTGTTGCCCAGCTGTCCCAGGTGTCCTTCCAAGACATCATTCGTCTTCCAGTGACAGAAAAGCCGCCAGCGGCAGTCAGCGGATGTTCGCCGGTGACCCAGCCACAAGTGCCCTGGTGGGAAGAGCTCCATGTAGGGGACGAGACTACCCCCCAACATCAACAAGAAGGGATTCTACAGCTTGTCAAGGAGCACCACCAGGCCTTCAGTAAGCATGCTACTATGGAGAGGTTAGTGCCATACAACACACCATACCTACTGGCTCTCACCCTCCTATCAAGGAGAGATACAGACCCTTACCGCCTACTTCATATCAGACTGTAAAATAAATGATCCAAGAGATGAAAGACTCTAATGTAATCCGGGACAGCCGTAGTCCGTGGGCTGCACCCCTGGTCCTTGTAAAGAAGAAGGACGGTGGTATCCGTTTCTGTGTGGATTATAGGAAAATTAATCAAATAACCCACAAAGATGCATACCCACTGCCCCGCATTGAGGAGTCCCTAACTGCTCTGGGCTCCTCTGCCTATTTCTCCACATTGGACTTGACCAGTGGCTACTGGCAAGTACCCATGGCCCCTGCAGATAGGGAAAAGACTGCTTTCACTACTCCCATGGGCCTGTTCGAATTCAATTGTATGCCGTTCGGGCTATGTAATGCCCCAGTGACTTTCCAGAGACTAATGGAGCGGTGTTTGGGTCACAAAAACTTCGAAACAGTGCTGCTGTATCTAGATGATGTCATTGTGTACTCAAAAACATATGAAGACCATCTGAAACATTTGGCAGAAGTATTTGAAATCCTTATCAAATATGGCTTGAAGGTGAAGCCATCCAAGTGTCACCTGCTCAAACCTGCAGTAAGATACCTGGGGCATGTGGTAAGCGGAGAGGGCGTGCAACCTGACCCTGATAAGTTAGCGGCTGTCCGTAATTGGCCGGTTCCTACTACTGTCAAGGAAGTGAGGGGTTTCCTTGGTTTTGCAGGCTACTATAGACGTTTTATCCCCCATTTTGCTCAAATAGCTGATCCTATCCAGGAACTCTTGAGGGGGCAACCCAAGAAAAGTCCTAGAACTCCTGTGCCCATTGAGCGAAATGAGGAAAGAGAGATAGCGTTCCAATTGCTGAAAAAGAAACTGACCGAGCCTCCTGTGTTAGGTTATCCAGATTATAGCAAGCCTTTCCATCTGTATACCGATGCTAGCAAGCGAGGCCTGGGAGCTGTGTTAGCCCAAATCCAAGAGGGAAAAGAGAGAGTGATAGCATATGCAAGCCGCTCCCTGAAAGGAGCTGAGAAAAATGACCAGAATTATAGTTCCTTCAAACTAGAGTTCCTGGCATTAGTGTGGGCAGTGACAGAAAAATTCAAGGATTATCTAGCCGCCACACCGTTCATTGCATTCACTGACAATAACCCTCTGGCACATCTAAATACAGCTAAATTAGGGGCCTTGGAGCAGAGATGGGCCTCTCGCCTTGCCAACTATGATTTCTCTGTAAAGTATTGTGCTGGACGTATTAATGATAATGCTGATGCTTTATCCAGGCTTCCCACAGAGACAGCTCCTGATGATGTGCGAGATGCTTGGGAAGATGTAGAGATGCCGGCTTTCTATAACAAATTTGCTCAACAGGATCAGGCTCGAGCTACCAATGACAGAGCTGCAGTTCCTTCACCCTCCAGTAGGCCTGATTCTAAAGAAGAAAGGTGGGTGAAACTACAGTCTGAAAGTAGAGTGCTGGGTGAGTTGTTGGACTTCATTACTAGTGGCAGAGCCCCTGAGAGGATTCGGCGTAAGAGTGCAGATCCTGAGCTCATCAAACTGTGGAGACAGCGCCATCAACTCTTCATACAAAAGGGCCTATTGCTACGGAGAAGCCTAGACCCAGTGTCCAACGAGAGAGTGCACCAGATTCTCATACCCCGACGAGATGCAGGTATGGTGTTGGAGATGTACCACAATCAATCCGGTCACTTTACGGTCCAAAAGACTGAGGCTACTATCCGCCAGCGGTTTTACTGGGTGGGCATGAGAGAAGACATGGAGAAGTGGTGTCGAGAGTGTGTAGCCTGTGCTTTAAAACGAAGTGAGCACCATGATCAGAGGGCACCACTGAGACCCATTGTAAGTACTCGTCCTCTTGAACTTGTCGCCATCGACCATGTGAAACTGGAGCCTAGTCGCTCAGGGTATGCTTATGCCATGACTATTATTGACCATTTCACTAAGTTTGTTGTAGCGGTGCCTGTGAGAGACCAGACAGCCAAGACTACAGCCGAACTGTTCTGGAAGCATTTCCTCCTGCCCTATGGATGTCCAGAAAAGATCCTCACCGATCAAGGACCTGCTTTTGAGTCCCATCTGTTCCATGAACTGTGCCGCTTACACAACTGTAAGAAGATCCGGACAACGGCCTACCATCCTCAAGGTAATGGATTATGTGAAAAAATGAATCAGACCTTGATAGAGATGCTGAGGGCCGTGCCTCCTGAAACCAGAGGAGATTGGCCTAATCTGTTGCCACAGCTCATGTTCACCTACAATCATACCATACATTGTTCCACCGGGTATACCCCCTTTTATTTGATGTTTGGGCGCCAAGGGACATTGCCTGCTGATCATTCATTGGACATACACGTACCTGATTGCATTAACCCATTACCTAACACCGACTGGGTTGCTGAACATCAAAGGCGATTGAATACAGCCAAAGCCATTGTTCAGGAACGTATGGACTATGCTAGGGACCGACAGCAGAGAGACTATGATCAGGCAGCCCATGCAGAACCCTTGACAATAGGGGCCGTGGTATGGTTAAAAAATAACCGCCGTACCAGTAAACTGGACAGTAAATGGGAGCGAAGTCCCTATGTTGTCACTGCAATCCCAAATGTTGAAACTCACACTTATGAGATCACCCGGGAAGGCAAAGGATCCCAAATTGTACACCGAAACCGGTTAAAGCTCTGCCTGACACCAGAACCTAGTGCCGAGAGTTCAGGATCTGAATCCCCTGTGTCAGAGTCATCAATACCGCCCGAGGATCCTATGCAGGCTGTCAGTAATCTGAGGTATGACGCTGATCCCATGCATTGGCTTCTGACACCATGGTTGAACTTGCTGGTGCCTGCTCCGGCACCTACTGTATCTTCACCTCCAGAAGAGCCGGTTCAAGATGCCCCGGATCCAGTCCCCCTTCTAGGGGATATTGTTGTTCCTGTTGTTCCTGACCAAGGTATCACTGATGGAGACCCTCCTGTTGCTCCTCTCTCTTCTACCTCGTTGCTAAGGGAAGAGGAGACCCCTGTATTGAGAAGGTCTACCCGGATGACCAGGGGACGCCCGCCAGTCCGTTTAGGAGACTTTGACTATTCTGGTGGTGTCTCCTCCCAAACAGTTGCTACTGGTAATACCTTGCTGGACATTTGTGAGCAAGAATGGATTCCCCCACGTGAGCCCTTGCCTGTGATACACCCACAGGAAACTCCTGGGTAGTTCCGTTATTATACTGCCACCATAGAAAAATGGACTAACCTGGTTCACCCTAAGTCCGCTGTGCCAGGTCAGCGGCCGTGCCTAAGAAGCAAGAAGACGCCCCTTTCCCTTGCGTCATTTATTCATGAAGTTATTAATGTTATGTTTTTCTGTGTGAAATAATTATCTATTATATTTATAATGTACTGCTTATGTTATGTACCATGTTATGCCGGTTCAGGAAGGTGTGTGTGAGTACGAGGCCTTACTCACGTTAAAGTCTGGGGGTGTGCAGCATACGGGTAGGTTACCCGACACTGCTAGGTTTTATGTGTATTCCTCTTTAAGGAAGTTAGGCCTGCATCAGGCAATCCCTGTTCCAGTCAGCAGAGGGAGCTCCCAGTTCAGTATAAATAGGCAGGGCCTAGCCTAGGAAGGGAGTTCAGAAGTTTCTAGAGTCTGAGGAAGCTGAGAGAGAGACTGAGGCAAATCAAGAAAAGCAAGAGGTACTCAAGATAACAGAGGAGGTACTTTATAATTATAAAACCAAGGATATACGCCAGAGCTAGGGCATCGGGCCTTGGAGAAGAGTTTCTATGTTCCAGGATCAGTCAGGAATAGAGTGCAAGCTGCCTGTACTGCAAGTCCTGTGTTTAACACTCTGAAGTCACCTTGCTATATATATTGCCTGCATCAACTGTATTGAAAATCAACTGTCTTCAAAGGAACTGCGTTTCCATTAATGTCCCTATATGATAACTACTAAAGTTTGAGTTCTGCTTTAACATCACGTGGTTCCTCAGTTATTCCTGCTATCAGCAAACGGCGTGCCACCGTTTAATTGGCACTGGCGTCACGAACATTTCCTATCATCCCCTGCCCTTGCAGAGAGTCAGCCGTCTCAGGTTAGTGTCTATTGCCCTACAACACCCAGGAACACTATTAAACACAACTTGAGTACGCTGCACTTGTGTATCACAATTAAGCGACCACCTCTATGAGTGTGTTGGCAATGGCAATGTTGGCACACCCCAGATGATAAGGTCGTTGCTTCATTGTGAACAGACCAAAAGTGATCGGCTGGATAATTTTGCATAGAAAAAACATAAATTTTCTTTGTGATCATCTAAGGTGATCATTAAAGCCTACTAGGCCAACAATGGGCCCACACTGCAGAATCATTGTTTTCTGGGTCACTTAACTGTCATTGAACTACCTTAGCACGACCATAGGCTTTGAAAAACCGCCATCGCCTGCAATCTGCCAAACGTGCGCACGAGCACAGTCATCACTACGCCAAGATTGACGCATAGAGGAATAAAATTTATGTCATGAGTGTGTCAACTATTGACAACTCTTTGCGGTTGTCTAAACTCTATTCCATACACGTCTCCTGATAGGGGATGTAACAGGGATTAAACTGATAGGAATAGCACTACTTAACATACCTCTCATATCTGGTAGCACAGTACATTGCACGGCGCACGCGCAGTGCCCCAGATTGGAAGTAAGAGGACCGACCAAGCATCTTTTTCCATCTCCCGGTTCCTAAAATCTATTCCATACACCGGCCCCTGATAGGGGACAAAACAGAGATTAAACTGGTAAGAACAGATTTTTTTTTATTAAAAAAAAAAAGAGGACAGCCTCTGCAGAGCTGGGTATTTTTTGTCCGCGTTACTGAACGCTCATGCACAATGGCTGTAGGCTCATGCGTCCTTTTGCGGAGGTGACAAACCTGGTCAGTCAAACCCAAGGCAACATCATCGACCTCTTCCCATATGGGTTTTTTCTGGAGCGTGCCCTGCGAAGAGTGCTGGATCAGGCCGTAGATGAGCATGAAGAGGAAGAGTTGTGGTCACCATCACCACCAGAAGCAGCCTTGTCGTCGTTGATTACTAGACCTGCGGCAATGCAGAGAGAGGAGTCTGAAGAACAGGAGTCAGAGGAGGAAGGTGGCTTTGAGGAGGTGGAAGACCAACCACAGCAGGCATCCTAGGGGGAGATGCTGGGGGGTGCTCAGTACATAAGGGGAGATGCTGGGGGGGGCGCTCAGTACATGAGGGGAGATGCTGGTGGGGGCGCTCAGTACATGAGGGGAGATGCTGGGGGGGGCGCTCAGTATATGAGAGGAGATGCTGGGGGGGTGCTCAGTACATGAGAGGAGATGCTGGGGGGTGCTCAGTACATGAGGGGAGATGCTGGGGGGGTGCTCAGTACATGAGGGGAGATGCTGGGGGGGTGCTCAGTACATGAGGGGAGATGCTGGGGGGGTGCTCAGTACATGAGGGGAGATGCTGGGGGGTGCTCAGTACATGAGGGGAGATGCTGGGGGGGGCGCTCAGTATATGAGAGGAGATGCTGGGGGGGTGCTCAGTACATGAGGGGAGATGCTGGGGGGTGCTCAGTACATAAGGGGAGATGCTGGGGGGGGGGCTCAGTACATGAGGGGAGATGCTGGGGGGGGCGCTCAGTACATGAGGGGAGATGCTGGGGGGGGCGCTCAGTATATGAGAGGAGATGCTGGGGGGTTGCTCAGTACATGAGGGGAGATGCTGGGGGGGTGCTCAGTACATGAGGGGAGATGCTGGGGGGTGCTCAGTACATGAGGGGAGATGCTGGGGGGGGCGCTCAGTATATGAGAGGAGATGCTGGGGGGGTGCGCTCAGTACATGAGGGGAGATGCTGGGGGGTGATCAGTACATGAGGGGAGATGCTGGGGGGGCGCTCAGTATATGAGAGGAGATGCTGGGGGGGTGCGCTCAGTATATGAGAGGAGATGCTGGGGGGTGCTCAGTACATGAGGGGAGATGCTGGGGGGGTGCTCAGTACATGAGGGGAGATGCTGGGGGGGGCGCTCAGTATATGAGAGGAGATGCTGGGGGGGTGCTCAGTATATGAGAGGAGATGATGGGGGGGCGCTCAGTACATGAGGGGAGATGCTGGGGGGTGCTCAGTACATGAGGGGAGATGCTGGGGGGTGCTCAGTACATGAGAGGAGATGCTGGGGGGGCGCTCAGTATATGAGAGGAGATGCTGGGGGGTGCTCAGTACATGAGGGGAGATGCTGGGGGGGGGCGCTCAGTATATGAGAGGAGATGCTGGGGGGGGGTGCTCAGTACATGAGGGGAGATGCTGGGGGGGCGCTCAGTACATGAGGGGAGATGCTGGGGGGGTGCTCAGTATATGAGAGGAGATGCTGGGGGGTGCTCAGTACATGAGGGGAGATGCTGGGGGGGGGGGGGCGCTCAGTATATGAGAGGAGATGCTGGGGGGGCGCTCAGTACATGAGGGGAGATGCTGGGGGGGGTGCTCAGTACATGAGGGGAGATGCTGGGGGGTGCTCAGTACATGAGGGGAGATGCTGGGGGGGCGCTCAGTACATGAGGGGAGATGCTGGGGGGTGCTCAGTACATGAGGGGAGATGCTGGGGGGGCGCTCAGTACATGAGGGGAGATGCTGGGGGGGCGCTCAGTACATGAGGGGAGATGCTGGGGGGGGGTGCTCAGTACATGGGTAGCAGAGGACACATTTTAAAGAAAAACCTATAAACCTTACCAAATAAATAATTAAAAGACACAAGACACTTTAGAATGGAATAAATAGGCCGTGTTGCTTTATTTGGGGTTTTACCAAGTTATCATACCAATAAATATTAAATTAATAATTATCAATCAATAAAACCAACCATAAAATATAAATAACTGAATAAATACTTAAAACTCATTAACTTAGGGACCATTAAGTCCACCCAGCACGAGCTGGGTGACCGATCACCCCCAAATAGGCAACACGACAATAAAAGAGGGAGGGAGGGTGGGGCGCTGCTCCTTGAAGGGTGCTCCTCTGGAACTGACAGCTGATGACCTGGTGCTGTCACTTTTAAACACGCAGGCTTCCCGCCGAAAATGACAGCTGCCAATCAGCTGTCAAACACTTTTCCCGCTTCAGAACAGCTGTCCAATCCTACAGCTGTTCCAAGCGTCACGTCTCTAGGCAGATCACTAGGGGAAACCGGATAATACCAGAATTCCTGTCAAACCTAAACTGAAGAAAAAGAAGTGGGGGAGGGGGAGGAGAGAAAAACCTATAGACAGCATCATTAATGAAATAAAAATTCCGTGCCCCTGCTACCATGTGTCCCCCAAGCTATATGCTCTGGGGGGCCCCTTCATGGGTAGCAGAGGACACATTTTAAAGAAAAACCTATAAACCTTACCAAATAAATAATTAAAAGACACAAGACACTTTAGAATGGAATAAATAGGCCGTGTTGCTTTATTTGGGGTTTTACCAAGTTATCATACCAATAAATATTAAATTAATAATTATCAATCAATAAAACCAACCATAAAATATAAATAACTGAATAAATACTTAAAACTCATTAACTTAGGGACCATTAAGTCCACCCAGCACGAGCTGGGTGACCGATCACCCCACAAGCCGTGCCTATTAGGCACGGCCCCCCCCAAGCAAGCAACACAGACCAACCTCAATAATACTTTGCATACCTAAATTGAAGATGTCCAAACCAATATCTGATAGGTGAACATTATCAGATCTGAATAACCCCGGGACAAAACCTTCTAGATCGATGTGCCGATAGCTCTGACCTCCAAGGATCGGCATGAACTTAAATAATGCTCTATTCACTCTCTTCCTTATTTTTTCAAGCTTTCGATTTTCAGCGCTAGCCCAAACCATTCTTTGGATAATTTCAGAAAAAACCAATAATGCTTCAGGAAATATGCCCTTTATTAAGGCTAAGTCCTGCTTCATTCTTGACAATAGATCTAATGTATTGATTTTACCAACGTCATTGCCACCTAAATGAATGACAATGACGTCAGGCAAAGGCCACTTTGAACATAATTTCTGCATTACAGTAAGCAAATCATTCCATTGTAAACCCCGTACTCCAAACCATAAAATTAAATATTTATTAACGTCAAAAGATAGATTTTCGTTGTACTGCCTCTTCAAAGCTCTCTTCCGAGCCCAATAAATAAAAGAATGTCCCACTAACCAAACAACAATACGGGAATCTGAAAAACAAGATATTAATACGATAACAACTGAGGTCTAACATATAATTTAAACCTATTAGATGCCCATCTCCCAATCCTTTTTATAACTGCATCTTCAAGACCAAAATTTGCAGCCTCAGTGGCGGCCCCAATACGGAATGAATGTGATGACAAATGCAAATGATCCATCTTGCTTACCTTTAAACATTTTTTAAAAATAAAATTAAATTGATATTTAGTCAATGGACTAAGATCTACATGGATTAAGAAAGCACCTTCAATTTTTGGGCGGATTTCCAACCATGAAGATACTGCACTAACTGGACACAGCGGAGAATTGGACCATTTGTTTAAAGTAATTATTTGACCCCGACCCATTTGATCAGTTTTTGACTTACTAATTCTAATTCTAACATACTCCTGACCCAAGGATACATCAGAAAGGAGCAGACTTGGGTCAGCTTTCTTTGAGTGAGCCACTAACTCACCTATCCTAAAAGCTCCGAAAAAAGCTAGAATAAACGCAGATTTAAATAATAATGATTCAAACTGATTTTTTGTAACAACACCTAACACATTAATTAGTTTTAACAGAATATTTATAGATATTGGGCATCTCTTATCCTTTCTCTGAATGCTCCTTCTAACCCCTTTTAAGACTTGCCTAATAATAAAAGAATTTGATAAACATGGCTGACCATACAACTTTTGGAAAAAAGAAATGCCCGCAACTGTTTTTGAAATGAGAGAAAAAGAACAATCTTTTTCTAACATAAATGAAATGAAAGCTAATCCGTCATTCTCAGTGCTGACAACCGAGATCCCATCCTTACTTTGAATAAAAGAAAGCCACCTTTCCCATGCGGATGAATAAGCATCCCATGTTCTAGGCGCCAGTGATTTTTTAAGATTTTTAGATATTAAATCAAAACTAAATCCCACAGATGCTCCGGGCACGGGACTCCCTCCAACTCTGCTTCTGGCGCGAGCTCCCGGAATCTTTTCCACTGAAATCGAGATAAGGCATCTGCAATGTCATTCTTTTTACCTGGAATGTATTTCGCCTTTAGCCAAATATTAAATTTCATACAGCATAAAACTAAATGTCTCAACAAACGAACAGTTATTTCACACTTTGAAGACAATGTATTTACAGCAAAAACAACCCCTTGATTATCAGTGAATAAAAGAATCCGCCTATTGCTAAAATACAAACCCCAAATAACAATAGCTACAACTACTGGGAATAACTCTAATAAAACTAAATTAGATACAAACTTATTTACAAACCAAGATGCAGGCCATGCCCCAGCGCACCACCTATTATTCCAAAAGGCCCCAAAACCTATACTACCAGCAGCGTCAGTAAACAATTGTAGCGCATCCGAGTCCAAAAATTCTTCTTGACAACAAATTCTACCATTGAATTTTTTCAAAAATTCTAACCACAACAATAAATCATCCTTTAAAGATCTAGATAACCTGATATGCGCCATAGGAGACTTTAAACCTCTTGTAGCAAAGTATAACCGTTTTGAAAATACTCTTCCCATAGGAATGATCCTACAAGCAAAATTTAGAGAACCCAACAGAGACTGAAGCTCTCTTAATGTACATTTATTTTTTGACAATAGCCTTGAAATACACAGCCTAAGATCCACTAGCTTCTTCTCAGGTAAACGAAATTCCATTCTGATGCTATCTAATTCAATACCAAGAAACTCCAGACAATAGCACGGGTGAATGGTCTTTTCTTGGGCTATTGGAATGCCGAAAACCGAACATATACTTAAAAACCCCTGCAATAACTGCTCACAAAAAACTGAATCAGAATAACCTACAAACAAAAAGTCGTCTAAATAGTGCAAAACACCACCATCAGGAAAGGATTCTTGAATTACCCAATGCAAAAAGGAAGAAAAAGCTTCAAAATAAACACAAGATTTAGAAAAACCCATTGGCAGGCATTTATCAAAGAAATATTCTCCTTCAAAACTAAAACCAAGTGAATTAAAACCAGACGGTTTTACAGGGAGCAAACGAAAAGCGGCTTTAATATCCGCTTTTGCTAAAAGCGCTCTATGACCAAACCTCCTCAACAAATTAACAGCCTCATCAAAAGATGCATACGAAACAGCCGCCTCTACTTTGGCAATTTCATCATTTAAAGAAGAATCCTTGGGATAAGATAGGTGGTGAATCAACCTAAATTCCCCCGGATTCTTCTTTGGGACTACACCTAAAGGAGATAATCTGAAATTTTTAAAAGGAGGGTACTTAAATGGACCCGCTATCCTATCATTTTCTAATTCTTTGCTAATTTTATCTCTAACTACATCAGGATAAACAAAAACAGATTTCAAATTATTAACAAATTTACAACCAGAACCTTTAAACTGCGGAATATCAAAACCAGATAAAAAACCATTAAAAATTAAATTAGCTTTCGCCCTGTCTGGGTACTTGTTTAGCCATGGCATTAGTTCTAATAATTTCACTGGCGTCCATGCTTTTGGATAATTGCTCCTTGGAAGCAAGAAAGGAAGGCTGGTTCTTTTTGAAACATCGTGATAAAGGATGATTGCCCCCACACAGGGAGCATTCGTGTTTATAACGACAGCTGGCAAGCCACTTGCATGAAGATTCGTTAAAAGCAAAACAAACTCCCTTCCTGAGAGATTGATTCGCTGGGGTCTGTCTCTGCTGCACCGTTCTCTGTGGCAGCATCAAATTGATCCACAATCCTATGTCTTTCACACCGAAATTCAAAGACGGATGGATTGCCAGTTTCTGCCTAAATGATTCATCATACTGGAACCATGCAAAACCACCAAAGTTCTTGTATGCTTCCAGTACGATATCAAGGTGCTGGAAAAGGCCCGAACATTTCTCAGGATGCCTCTCTCCCAGCACCGCAGCATAAATACAAAACGCCTGCAACCAATTGTTAAATGATCTTGGCTGCAGGCGTTTTCTGACATCCTCACTTTTTTCGTCCTTCTTTTCTATAACTTGTTCTTTATTAGATGGAAGCAAAGATAGTAAATCTACGAATTCAAAATTCCATATCTTCTCTTTGATCCCATTAGATAAATGGAAACCCAGAGGAGATAATACACAGGGGAGAACCTCTTTTAAACAGAGTTCTGGAACCCCTGAACCTTTTTCTAACATAGGTAAGTTCTTTGACAAAGGCGCTGGCATGGATGACCATACACCAGCAGCCGCAGTTGAAACATTACTCTTTAAAAATTCTGCAAACAAACAGTTAAGACCTGAAAGAAATTTGTCATTATTAAACATGGACTCAATATGGGAATGCTCACCACTTGATTTGACCTCCTGTCCAGGACCAGACTGAGGAAACTTCATCCGGATCTTCCCAGGATATTCTCCAGAAACCGCAAATGAATGCTGCACAGATGTGCCAGCATGTTCCATGTTTTCTTCCTCCTGTGCTGCAGAAGGAGGATGCCCGGAATAGCATGGGTCTGATGCTGCCGTATTAGTTGTATTAGAGCGCCGCCGGCTGTACCCAGAAGCCTTGCCGGCCGGCGCTTTCTGATGCCGTCGCCGGGCCGTGACGTCATCGGCAACAGACGCCGCTTGCGGCCTGGCGCTTGCTATTGAGCTGGCTTTGGTGACGTTGCCTGGGGGTGGGGTGCCGGCGCGCGCATGTCTTTTAGCTCTTTTGCTGCGCGGCGCCAACACCTCCACTTCCCCACTGGCCACTTGAGGGATATCTTCGCCGTCTTCCACCAGCTCCGGCTCTCCGTCCTCTTCTGGATCCGCCGCCGCACCACCGCCGCTGGTTTCAGGCTGAGCGAGGCAGCGCCTCAGCCACTCTTCTCCTCCCGATGACTCCGCTCTCAGGATCAGGCTACGAAGTAAGTCCTCCATCCCAGTCTTCTCAGGCGCTGCTCCTTGAAGGGTGCTCCTCTGGAACTGACAGCTGATGACCTGGTGCTGTCACTTTTAAACACGCAGGCTTCCCGCCGAAAATGACAGCTGCCAATCAGCTGTCAAACACTTTTCCCGCTTCAGAACAGCTGTCCAATCCTACAGCTGTTCCAAGCGTCACGTCTCTAGGCAGATCACTAGGGGAAACCGGATAATACCAGAATTCCTGTCAAACCTAAACTGAAGAAAAAGAAGTGGGGGAGGGGGAGGAGAGAAAAACCTATAGACAACATCATTAATGAAATAAAAATTCCGTGCCCCTGCTACCATGTGTCCCCCAAGCTATATGCTCTGGGGGGCCCCTTCATGAGGGGAGATGCTGGGGGGGCGCTCAGTACATGAGGGGAGATGCTGGGGGGGCGCTAAGTACATGAGGGGAGATGCTGGCGGGGTGCTCAGTACATGAGGGGAGATGCTGGGCGGGGGGCGCTCAGTATATGAGAGGAGATGCTGGGTAGGCTCAGTACATGAGGGGAGATGCTGGGGGGGGCGCTCAGTACATGAGGGGAGATGCTGGGGGGGGTGCTCAGTACATGAGGGGAGATGCTGGGGGGGTGCTCAGTACATGAGGGGAGATGCTGGGGGGTGCTCAGTACATGAGGGGAGATGCTGGGGGGGCGCTCAGTACATGAGGGGAGATGCTGGGGGGGGGTGCTCAGTACATGAGGGGAGATGCTGGGGGGTGCTCAGTACATGAGGGGAGATGCTGGGGGGGTGCTCAGTACATGAGGGGAGATGCTGGGGGTGCTCAGTGTATGAGGGGAGATGCTGGGGGGGCGCTCAGTACATGAGGGGAGATGCTGGGGGGCGCTCAGTATATGAGAGGAGATGCTGGGTGGGCTCAGTACATGAGGGGAGATGCTGGGGGGGCGCTCAGTACATGAGGGTAGATGCTGGGGGGGGTGCTCAGTACATGAGGGGAGATGCTGGGGGGGTGCTCAGTACAAGAGGGGAGATGCTGGGGGGGGCTCAGTATATGAGAGGAGATGCTGGGGGGGGCGCTCAGTACAAGAGGGGAGATGCTGGGGGGGTGCTCAGTACATGAGGGGAGATGCTGGGGGGCGCTCAGTACATGAGGGTAGATGCTGGGGGGGCGCTAAGTACATGAGGGGAGATGCTGGGGGGGGCGCTCAGTACATGAGGGGAGATGCTGGGGGGGTGCTCAGTACATGAGGGGAGATGCTGGGGGGGGCGCTCAGTACATGAGGGGAGATGCTGGGGGGGTGCTCAGTATATGAGGGGAGATGCTGGGGGGTGCTCAGTTCATGAGGGGAGATGCTGGGGGGGTGCTCACTATATGAGAGGAGATGCTGGGGGGGTGCTCAGTATATGAGAGGAGATGCTGGGGGTGCTCAGTACATGAGGGGAGATGCTGGGGGGGGGGGCGCTCAGTATATGAGAGGAGATGCTGGGGGGGTGCTCAGTACATGAGGGGAGATGCTGGGGGTGCTCAGTACATGAGGGGAGATGCTGGGGGGGTGCGCTCAGTATATGAGAGGAGATGCTGGGGGGGTGCGCTCAGTATATGAGAGGAGATGCTGGGGGGGCGCTCAGTACATGAGGGGAGATGCTGGGGGGGCGCTCAGTACATGAGGGGAGATGCTGGGGGGGCGCTCAGTGTATGAGAGGAGATGCTGGGTGGGCTCAGTACATGAGGGGAGATGCTGGGGGGCGCTCAGTACATGAGGGGAGATGCTGGGGGGGCGCTCAGTACATGAGGGGAGATGCTGGGGGGGGTGCTCAGTACATGAGGGGAGATGCTGGGGGGGTGCTCAGTACATGAGGGGAGATGCTGGGAGGGCGCTCAGTACATGAGGGGAGATGCTGGGGGGGCGCTAAGTACATGAGGGGAGATGCTGGGGGGGTGCTCAGTATATGAGGGGAGATGCTGGGGGGGTGCTCAGTACATGAGGGGAGATGCTGGGGGGGTGCTCAGTATATGAGAGGAGATGCTGGGGGGGTGCTCAGTACATGAGGGGAGATGCTGGGGGGTGCTCAGTACATGAGGGGAGATGCTGGGGGGCGCTCAGTACATGAGGGGAGATGCTGGGGGGGGTGCTCAGTACATGAGCGGAGATGCTGGGGGGGGTGCTCAGTACATGAGGGGAGATGCTGGGGGGCGCTCAGTACATGAGGGGAGATGCTGGGTGGGCTCAGTACATGAGGGGAGATGCTGGGGGGGCGCTCAGTACATGAGGGGAGATGCTGGGGGGTGCTCAGTACATGAGGGGAGATGCTGGGGGGCGCTCAGTACATGAGGGGAGATGCTGGGGGGGGCGCTCAGTATATGAGAGGAGATGCTGGGGGGGTGCTCAGAACATGAGGGGAGATGCTGGGGGGGTGCTCAGTACATGAGGGGAGATGCTGGGTGGGCTCAGTACATGAGGGGAGATGCTGGGGGGGGGGCGCTCAGTACATGAGGGGAGATCCTGGGGGGGCGCTCAGTACATGAGGGGAGATGCTGGGGGGCGCTCAGTACATGAGGGGAGATGCTGGGGGGGTGCTCAGTACATGAGGGGAGATGCTGGGGGGGCGCTCAGTACATGAGGGGAGATGCTGGGGGGCGCTCAGTACATGAGGGGAGATGCTGGGGGGGGGGGCGCTCAGTACATGAGGGGAGATGCTGGGGGGGTGCTCAGTACATGAGGGGAGATGCTGGGGGGGCGCTCAGTACATGAGGGGAGATGCTGGGTGGGCTCAGTACATGAGGGGAGATGCTGGGGGGGGGGCGCTCAGTACATGAGGGGAGATGCTGGGGGGGCGCTCAGTACATGAGGGGAGATGCTGGGGGGCGCTCAGTACATGAGGGGAGATGCTGGGGGGGCGCTCAGTACATGAGGGGAGATGCTGGGTGGGCTCAGTATATGAGAGGAGATGCTGGGGGGCGCTCAGTACATGAGGGGAGATGCTGGGAGGTGCTCAGTACATGAGGGGAGATGCTGGGGGGGGCGCTCAGTACATGAGGGGAGATGCTGGGTGGGCTCAGTACATGAGGGGAGATGCTGGGGGGGCGCTCAGTACATGAGGGGAGATGCTGGGGGGGCTCAGTACATGAGGGGAGATGCTGGGGGGGTGCTCAGTACATGAGGGGAGATGCTGGGGGGGGGGGGGCGCTCAGTACATGAGGGGAGATGCTGGGTGGGCTCAGTACATGAGGGGAGATGCTGGGGGGGCGCTCAGTACATGAGGGGAGATGCTGGGGGGGCGCTCAGTACATGAGGGGAGATGCTGGGGGGTGCTCAGTACATGAGGGGAGATGCTGGGGGGGAGGTGCTCAGTACATGAGGGGAGATGCTGGGGGGGCGCTCAGTACATGAGGGGAGATGCTGGGGGGTGCTCAGTACATGAGGGGAGATGCTGGGTGGGCTCAGTACATGAGGGGAGATGCTGGGGGGTGCTCAGTACATGAGGGGAGATGCTGGGGGGGCGCTCAGTACATGAGGGGAGATGCTGGGGGGGGTGATCAGTACATGAGGGGAGATGCTGGGGGGGTGATCAGTACATGAGGGGAGATGCTGGGGGGGTGCTCAGTACATGAGGGGAGATGCTGGGGGGGCGCTCAGTAGATGAGGGGAGATGCTGGGGGTGCTCAGTACATGAGGGGAGATGCTGGGGGGGGTGCGCTCAGTATATGAGAGGAGATGCTGGGGGGGTGCGCTCAGTATATGAGAGGAGATGCTGGGGGGGCGCTCAGTACATGAGGGGAGATGCTGGGGGGGCGCTCAGTACATGAGGGGAGATGCTGGGGGGGCGCTCAGTACATGAGGGGAGATGCTGGGGGTGCTCAGTACATGAGGGGAGATGCTGGGCGGGGGGCGCTCAGTATAGGAGAGGAGATGCTGGGGGGGTGCTCAGTACATGAGGGGAGATGCTGGAGGGGCGCTCAGTACATGAGGGGAGATGCTGGGGGGCGCTCAGTACATGAGGGGAGATGCTGGGGGTGCTCAGTACATGAGGGGAGATGCTGGGCGGGGTGCGCTCAGTATATGAGAGGAGATGCTGGGGGGGCGCTCAGTACATGAGGGGAGATGCTGGGGGGGCGCTCAGTACATGAGGGGAGATGCTGGGCGGGGGGCGCTCAGTATATGAGAGGAGATGCTGGGGGGGGGGCGCTCAGTACATGAGGGGAGATGCTGGGGGTTGCTCAGTACATGAGGGGAGATGCTGGGGGGTGCTCAGTACATGAGGGGAGATGCTGGGGGGGCGCTCAGTACATGAGGGGAGATGCTGGGGGGCGCTCAGTACATGAGGGGAGATGCTGGGGGGGCGCTCAGTACATGAAGGGAGATGCTGGGGGGGCGCTCAGTACATGAGGGGAGATGCTGGGGGGTGATCAGTACATGAGGGGAGATGCTGGGGGGGCGCTCAGTACATGAGAGGAGATGCTGGGGGGGCGCTCAGTACATGAGGGGAGATGCTGGGGGGGGCGCTCAGTACATGAGGGGAGATGCTGGGGGGGTGTTCAGTACATGAGGGGAGATGCTGGGGGGGGCGCTCAGTATATGAGAGGAGATGCTGGGGGGGTGCTCAGTACATGAGGGGAGATGCTGGGGGTGCTCAGTACATGAGGGGAGATGCTGGGGGGGTGCTCAGTACATGAGGGGAGATGCTGGGGGGTGCTCAGTGTATGAGGGGAGATGCTGGGGGGGCGCTCAGTACATGAGGGGAGATGCTGGGGGGCGCTCAGTACATGAGGGGAGATGCTGGGGGGGGGCTCAGTACATGAAGGGAGATGCTGGGGGGGCGCTCAGTACATGAGGGGAGATGCTGGGGGGGCGCTCAGTACATGAGGGGAGATGCTGGGGGGGGCGCTCAGTACATGAGGGGAGATGCTGGGGGGCGCTCAGTACATGAGGGGAGATGCTGGGGGGGGCGCTCAGTACATGAGTACATGAGAGGGGATGCTTTTGGGATCTCATGTGGCTCTGTGTTACGAAGGGTTTATCCAGCCGTGTAGAACTCCTTTTTGAAAACGGATTTGAATGTGATAATAAAAGTAGTGACACATCTCTCACCCGTGTCCACTCCTTCCACTACTTCCCATGTCCTCGCTGGTCTCTGTACTTCTACGTCCCCCTCCACGGAGACATGAGACGACTGCAGCCAGTGATTGAGAAGTGAGCGGTGGGTTTAAAAAAGTTTCACTACTTTTATTATTTTATCATGTTCTCAGCAGTTGGAAAGTAAACTAATATAGGCACATGAGGCAGCACCGGGCATAGTATTAGGGTTAGGGTGGCAGCGTTAAAGGTTGCAGCTATATAGGGGGGTTATTTGCTATAGAGCGTTGGGATGGACTGTGCTTTTGTATTGTTCGCCCTGTTGGCAAAATTCCCTAGAAACTGCCCTGACAAGGACCACCTACCTACTCCGTACACCAAATCCAAAGTTACATGTAATGACCCCTGTGTTAAAGGAATCTGCAGTTTACCCTTGTCTTTGTGTCTAAGTCATTCTCCATCTTCGTGCAATAAGCTGGCGTGGGGTGCACTGGACTCTACTGTAGTTACACCTCATGTCTAATAATTGATACATTTTACACATACCGTAGTTAGAAATACTTTAAACACTGCCTCCTCACCCATGGAATACAATCCTGATGTGTATTGTCAACCCTATGACTTCCCGCTTCTCTCAGAACTTCCTTGTTGGACTTTACACAATTATTTTTTATTACTGGGATTATAACAATTTTAGAACATAAACTATATTAATATGTAAAAGAATTGCCAATGCCCAACAGGAGTTCCCCCGTCTACAAAGCCGCACCTCGCCCTCCGACTCCTCCGTGTATTCTGCTGGGAGATCCCAGTTTCCATCTTCCTGCAAATAACATTGACTCAATAGAGATGTGCAGAATAAACTGCAGAGAAATCCTTGCAGCGTACTCAAGTTGTGTTTAGTAGTGTTCCTGGGTGTTGTAGTGCAATAGACACTAACTTGAGACGGCTGACTCTTTGCAAGGGCAGGGGATGATAGGAAATGTTCGTGACGCCAGTGCCAATTAAACGGTGGCACGCCGTTTGCTGATAGCAGGAATAACTGAGGAACCACGTGATGTTAAAGCAGAACTCAAACTTTAGTAGTCATCATACATGGGCATAGCTGGAAACGCAGTTCCTTTGCAGACAGTTTGTTGCAGTACATTTGATGCAGGCAATATAGACATAGCAAGGTGACTTCAGAGTGTTAAACACAGGACTTGCAGTACAGGCGGTTTGCACTCTATTCCTGACTGATCCTGGAACATAGAAAATCTTCTCCAAGGCCCAATACCCTAGCTCTGGCGTATATCCTTGGTTTTATCTTTATAAAGTACCTCCTCTGTTGTCTTGAGTACCTCTTGCTTCTCTGAGCTTGCCCCTGTCTCTCTCTCTCAGCTTCCTCAGACTCTAGAAACTTCTGAACTCCCTTCCTAGGCTAGGCCCTGCCTATTTATACTGAACTGGGAGCTCCCTCTGCTGACTGGAATCTGCATTGCCTGCTGCAGGCCTAACTTCCTTAAAGGGACTCTGTCACCACTTTCTAACCCCCCCTTTTAAAAGTATTGTTATCTCCATGGCGCCCCTGTGATTACAAAGGTGTTGTTAGAAGATAAATTTGCCGTCTCCTTTTGATAAAAAGAGCTTTTATCTAACCTGTCAATCTTCTTGATAAGGTGCCCAGGGCGTTTCTGTTGGTCTCAAGCTGCCGCCCGCCGCCGCCGCCGTTGGTGCCCAGCTCCTCCCCTGATGCTTTCAGCGCCGCCTGAATGTAATGAAATACGCCTCCGGCTCTCGCTCAGTGCCCCCTCCTCCTTTTCAAAGATCCCGCGCGTGCGCACAGGCCTGTGCCTTATGCGCCCGTGCGGACATTTACAATCAGCCTCATTGAGCGAAGTGCGCATGCGCGCACTTCGCTCAACCTCCTCATCAGACGAGAACTGCAGCCGGCCGGCTGCAGTGCTATCTGGTGGCCAAAGTGGACATCGGAAGTTGTGCTAAATACTTTCAGCCTCGCTGACAGGCTGAAAGTATTCGTGCTGCAATTGTTATTTTGGCCACCAGATAGCAGGCCAGGATAAGAAATGAGCAAAATAGGGTTGACCAAAAACGCCCAAAAAGCCTTTGCTGCATATGTCATTGTGAGATACAGCGTTTACATACTGTGATTCTATTTAGGGCTCTTTCACACTTGCGTTGTCCGGATCCGGCGTGTACTCCATTTGCCGGAATTACACGCCGGATCCGGAAAAACGCAAGTGAACTGAAAGCATTTGAAGATGGCTCCGTCTTCAAAATGCGTTCAGTGTTACTATGGCAGCCAGGACGCTATTAAAGTCCTGGTTGCCATAGTAGTAGTGGGGAGCGGGGGAGCAGTATACTTACCGTCCGTGCGGCTCCCGGGGCGCTCCAGAATGACGTCAGAGCGCCCCATGCGCATGGATGACGTGATCCATGCGACACGTCATCCATGAGCGTGGGGCGCCCTGACGTCACTCTGGAGCGCCCGGGAGCCCCACTACACTTTACCATGGCTGCCAGGACTTTAGCGTCTTGGCAGCCATGGTAACCATTCAGAAAAAGCTAAACGTCGGATCCAGCAATGCGCCGAAACGACGTTTAGCTTAAGGCCGGATCCGGATTAATGCCTTTCAATGGGCATTAATTCCGGATCCGGCCTTGCGGCAAGTGTTCCGGATTTTTGGCCGGAGCAAAAAGCGCAGCATGCTGCGGTATTTTCTCCGGCCAAAAAACGTCCCGTTCCGGAACTGAAGACATCCTGATGCATCCTGAACGGATTTCTCTCCATTCAGAATGCATGGGGATAATCCTGATCAGGATTCTTCCGGCATAGAGCCCCGACGACGGAACTCTATGCTGGAAGAAAAGAACGCAAGTGTGAAAGAGCCCTTAGTTATTTGAAATACAGCCATTTTGGGCACAAATCTATAATTGCGGCCTAGTGTGGATCAGGGCGTGTGAGATACACCCTTTATATACAGTGGTTATATTCTTCTATTTAAAAAACACCCTTTTTTGGGCAAAATACACAATTTTTCTGGCCTTGCACCATCAGCACATGTAAAATTCAAGGGTTATATAATGCTGTCATATTCAGTTATTAAACAAACACCAGTTTTGGGCAAAAAAGTTGATTTTGCAGCCTTTGCTGCATATATCATTGTGAGATACCGCCTTTACATAGTGTGGTTCTATTCAGTTATTAAACAAACACCCATTTTGGGCACAAATCTTTAATTGCGGCTTAGTCTGGATAAGGGCGTGTGAGATACAACCTTTACATACTGTGTTTCTATTCAGTTATTTGAAATACACCCATTTTGGGCACAAATCTTTAATTGTGGCTTAGGCCTCATGCACACGACCGTTGTGTGCACCCGTGGCCGTTGTGCCGTTTTCCGTTTTTTTTCGCGGACCCATTGACTTTCAATGGGTCCGTGGAAAAATCGGAAGATGCACCGTTTTGCAGCCGCATCCGTGATCCGTGTTTCCTGGCCGTGAAAAAAATATGACCTGTCCTATTTTTTTCACGGCCAACGGTTCACGGACCCATTCAAGTCAATGGGTCCGTGAAAGAACACGGGTGCACACAAGATTGGCATCCGTGTCCGTGATCCGTGGCCGTAGGTTAGTTTTTAGACAGACGGATCCGAAGATCCGTCTGCATAAAAGCTTTTTCAAAGCTGAGTTTTCACTTCGTGAAAACTCAGAACCGACAGTATATTCTAACACAGAAGCGTTCCCATGGTGATGGGGACGCTTCTAGTTAGAATACACTACAAACTGTGTACAAGACTGCCCCCTGCTGCCTGGCAGCACCCGATCTCTTACAGGGGGCCGTGATCAGCACAATTAACCCCTTCAGGTGCGGCACCTGAAGGGGTTAATTGTGCTGATCACGGCCCCCTGTAAGAGATCAGGGCTGCCAGGCAGCAGGGGGCAGACCCCCCCCCCCTCCCCAGTTTGAATATCATTGGTGGCCAGTGCGGCCCCCCCCCCCTCTATTGTAATAATAGGTTGGTGGCACAGTGTGCGCCCCCCCACCCTCTATTGTAATAATTTGTTGGTGGCACAGTGTGCGCCCCCCCCCATCCCCCCCTCTATTGTAATAATTCGTTGGTGGCACAGTGTGACGCTACTACAGTCCTGGTTGCCATGGTTACTTAGCATCCCATCCCCCCCCCCCCCCCCCGATCATTGGTGGCAGCGGGTTACTAGCAATAGTACAATAGTAGAAGATTCATACTTACCTGCTGGCTGCTGCGATGTTCGTGTCCGGCCGGGAGCTCCACCTACTGGTAAGTGACAGGTCTATGCGGCGCATTGCTAAATGAACTGTCACTTAGTAGTAGGAGGAGCTCCCGGCCGGACACGAACATCGCAGCTCCCAGGTAAGTATGAACGATTTATTACAATAGAGGGAGGAAGGGGGGGGGGGCGCACACTGTGCCACCAACGATTTATTACAATAGAGGGAGGAAGGGGGGGGCACACTGTGCCACCAACGAATTATTACAATAGAGGGAGGAAGGGGGGGGCCGCACTGGCCACCAATGATATTCAAACTGGGGAGGGGGGGGGTCTGCCCCCTGCTGCCTGGCAGCCCTGATCTCTTACAGGGGGATATGATAGAACAATTAACCCCTTCAGGTGCGGCACCTGAGGGGTTAATTGTGCTGATCACGGCCCCCTGTAAGAGATCGGGTGCTGCTAGGCAGCAGGGGGCAGTCCTGTACACAGTTTGTAGTATATTCTAACTAGAAGCGTCCCCATCACCATGGGAACGCCTCTGTGTTAGAATATACTGTCGGAAATGAGGTTTCACGATCTAACTCATATCCGACAGTATATTCTAACATAGAGGCGTTCCCATGGTGATGGGGACGCTTCAAGTTAAAATATACCATCGGATTGGAGAAAACTCCGATCTGATGGTATAAAAGGGACTCCAGACTTTACATTGAAAGTCAATGGGGACGGATCCGTTTGAAATGGCACCATATTGTGTCAACGTCAAACGGATCCGTCCCCATTGACTTGCATTGTAATTCAGGACGGATCCGTTTGGCTCCGCACGGCCAGGCGGACACCAAAACGACTTTTTTTTCATGCCCGTGGATCCTCCAAAAATCAAGGAAGACCCACGGACAAAAAAACGGTCACGGATCACGGACCTACGGACCCCGTTTTTGCGGACCGTGAAAAAAAACGTTTGTGTGCATGAGGCCTTAGTCTGCATATGTCATTGTGAGATACAGCCTTTACATAGTGTGGTTCTATTCAGTTATTTGAAATACAGCCATTTTGGGCACAAATCTATAATTGCGGCCTAGTGTGGATCAGGGCGTGTGAGATACACCCTTTATATACAGTGGTTATATTCTTCTATTAATAAAATACCCTTTTTTGGGCAAAATACACAATTTTTCTGCCCTTTCACCATCAGCACGTGTGAAATTCAAGGGTTATATACTGCTGTCATATTTAGTAATTAACCACCTCAGCTCCCCTAGCTTAAACCCCCTTAATGACCAGACCACTTTTTACAATTCTGCACTACACTACTTTCACCGTTTATTGCTCGGTCATACAACTTACCACCCAAATTTTACCTCCTTTTCCTCTCACTAATAGAGCTTTCATTTTGTGGTATTTCATTGCTGCTGACATTTTTTTTTATTTTTTATATAAATCGAAATTGACCTAAATTTTTGAAAAAAATAAATAAATTTCACTTTCGGTTGTAAAATTTTTCAAATAAAACTACTACTTTCTATATACATTTTTCTCTAAATTTATTGTTCTACATGTCTTTAGGGCCCCTAAAATGCCAGGGCAGTATAAATACCCCACATGTGACCCCATTTTGGAAAGAAGACACCCAAAGGTATTCCGTGAGGGGCATAGTGAGTTCGTAGAATATATTTTTTTTGCCACAAGTTAGCCGAAAATGATTTTGTATGGAAAAAAAATAAAATAATCATTTTCCGCTAACTTGTGGCAAAAAAAAATAAATATCTTCTAGGAACTCGCCATGCCCCTCACGGAATACCTTGGGGTGTCTTCTTTCCGAAATGGGGTCACTTGTGGGGTATTTATACTGCCCTGGCATTTTAGGGGCCCTAAAGCGTGAGAAGAAGTCTGGAATATAAATGTCTAAAAATTTGGATTCCGTGAGGGGTATGGTGAGTTCATGTGAGATTTTATTTTTTGTCACAAGTTAGTGGAATATGAGACTTTGTAAGAAAAAACAAAAAAACAAAAAAAATAATCAATTTCCGCTAACTTGTGCAAAAAAAAAAAAAATATTCTATTAACTCGCCATGACCCTCAAAAGTGATCTTTTTATAGCGCCGCAGCGATTTTACAGTGTTTTTGCAGTTAGTTATCAGAAAAAAAAAATTCTGTCACTGCAGTGGGGCGGACTGAACGCAAGTGTGCGCACAAGATCAGGCCTGATCGGGCGAACACTGCGTTTTTTGTAGAGCCTATAGAACATGTCCTATTCTTGTCCACAATTGCGGACAAGAAAAGGCATTTTCTATATAGTTCTGGCAATGTGCGGATCCGCAAAATGCGGAAAGCACATTGCCGGTGTCCGTGTTTTGCAGATGCGCGGTGTCCGTGTTTTGCGGATCCGTGGATCCGCAAAACACATACGGACGTCTGAATGGAGCCTTACAAGGGGGTGATCAATGACAGGGGGGTGATCAGGGAGTCTATATGGGGTGATCACCCCCCTGTCATTGATCACCCCCCTGTAAGGCTCCATTCAGACGTCCGTATGTGTTTTGCGGATCCGTGGATCCGGAAAACACATACGGACGTCTGGATGGAGCCTTACAGGGGGGTGATCAATGACAGGGGGGTGATCAATGACAGGGGGGTGATCAGGGAGTCTATATGGGGTGATCAGGGGTTAATAAGGGGTTAATAAGTGACAGGGGGTGGGGGTTGTAGTGTAGTGGTGTTTGGTGCTACTTACAGAGCTGCCTGTGTCCTCTGGTGGTCGATCCAGGCAAAAGGGACCACCAGAGGACCAGGTAGCAGGTATATCAGATGCTGTTACCAAAACAGCGTCTGATATACCTTTCAAGGGTTAAAAAAATCGCATCTACAGCTTGCCAGCGAATGATCGCCGCTGGCAGGCTGTAGATGCACTCGTTTACCTCCTGCGTCAAGGAGGAAGAAATCGACCGCCTCCGGACCGCAATTCTGCGTTAGGCAGTCCGGAGGCGGTTAAAGGGACGGTCACAGAGAAAGTCACAGTTAAAGGGGCGGTCACAGTGAAAGTCACAGTTAAAGGGGCAGTCACTGTGAAAGTCACAGTTAAAGGGGCGGTCACAGTGAAAGCCACAGTTAAATGGATGGTCACACTGAAAGTCACAGTTAAAGGGGCGGTCACAGTGAAAGTCACAGTTAAAGGGGCGGTCACTGTGAAAGTCACTGTTAACCACCTCCCGACCGCCTAACGCACGGATGCGTCCGGAAGGTGGTTGATTCATTCCTCCTGGACGCATCCGTGCGCTCCCCCCCCCCTCTATTGTAATAATTCGTTGGTGGCACAGTGTGCGCCCCCCCCCTCCCCCCCTCTATTGTAATAATTTGTTGGTGGCACAGTGTGCGCCCCCCCCCCCTCCCTCCCTCTATTGTAATAATTCGTTGGTGGCACAGTGTGCGCCCCCCATCGGCCCCCCTCCCTCTATAGCATTAACAACATTGGTGGCCACTGTGCGGCCTCCCATCTCCCCCCCCCCCCATCATTGGTGGCAGCGGAGTTCCGATCGGAGTCCCAGTTTAATCGCTGGGGCTCTGATCGGTAACCATGGCAACCAGGACACTACTACAGTCCTGGTTGCCATGGTTACTTAGCATCCCATCTCTCCCCCCCCCCCCGATCATTGGTGGCAGCGGGTTACTAGCAATAGTACAATAGTAGAAGATTCATACTTACCTGCTGGCTGCTGCGATGTTCGTGTCCGGCCGGGAGCTCCTCCTACTGGTAAGTGACAGGTCTATGCGGCGCATTGCTAAATGAACTGTCACTTAGCAGTAGGAGGAGCTCCCGGCCGGACACGAACATCGCAGCTCCCAGGTAAGTATGAATCTTTTACTATTGTACTATTGCTAGTAACCCGCTGCCACCAATGATCGGGGGGGGGGGGGGGAGATGGGAGGCCGCACACTGGCCACCAATGTTGTTATTGCTATAGAGGGAGGGGGGGCCGATGGGGGGCGCACATTGTGCCACCAACGATTTATTACAATAGAGGGAGGAAGGGGGGGGGGGCGCACACTGTGCCACCAACGATTTATTACAATAGAGGGAGGAAGGGGGGGGGCACACTGTGCCACCAACGAATTATTACAATAGAGGGAGGAAGGGGGGGGGCCGCACTGGCCACCAATGATATTCAAACTGGGGAGGGGGGGGGGGTCTGCCCCCTGCTGCCTGGCAGCCCTGATCTCTTACAGGGGGATATGATAGAACAATTAACCCCTTCAGGTGCGGCACCTGAGGGGTTAATTGTGCTGATCACGGCCCCCTGTAAGAGATCGGGTGCTGCTAGGCAGCAGGGGCCAGTCATGTACACAGTTTGTAGTATATTCTAACTAGAAGCATCCCCATCACCATGGGAACGCCTCTGTGTTAGAATATACTGTCGGAAATGAGGTTTCACGATCTAACTCATATCCGACAGTATATTCTAACATAGAGGCGTTCCCATGGTGATGGGGACGCTTCAAGTTAAAATATACCATCGGATTGGAGAAAACTCCGATCTGACGGTATAAAAGGGACTCCAGACTTTACATTGAAAGTCAATGGGGACGGATCCGTTTGAAATGGCACCATATTGTGTCAACGTCAAACGGATCCGTCCCCATTGACTTGCATTGTAATTCAGGACGGATCCGTTTGGCGCCGCACGGCCAGGAGGACTCCAAAACGACTTTTTTTTCATGCCCGTGGATCCTCCAAAAATCAAGGAAGACCCACGGACCAAAAAACGGTCACGGATCACGGACCTACGGACCCCGTTTTTGCGGACCGTGAAAAAAAACGTTTGTGTGCATGAGGCCTTAGTCTGCATATGTCATTGTGAGATACAGCCTTTACATAGTGTGGTTCTATTCAGTTATTTGAAATACAGCCATTTTGGGCACAAATCTATAATTGCGGCCTAGTGTGGATCAGGGCGTGTGAGATACACCCTTTATATACAGTGGTTATATTCTTCTATTAATAAAATACCCTTTTTTGGGCAAAATACACAATTTTTCTGCCCTTTCACCATCAGCACGTGTGAAATTCAAGGGTTATATACTGCTGTCATATTTAGTAATTAACCACCTCAGCTCCCCTTGCTTAAACCCCATTAATGACCAGACCACTTTTTACAATTCTGCACTACACTATTTTCACCGTTTATTGCTCGGTCATACAACTTACCACCCAAATTTTACCTCCTTTTCCTCTCACTAATAGAGCTTTCATTTTGTGGTATTTCATTGCTGCTGACATTTTTTCTTATTTTTTATATAAATCGAAATTGACCTAAATTTAAAAAAAAAAAAAAAAAATTTCACTTTCGGTTGTAAAATTTTTCAAATAAAACTACTACTTTCTATATACATTTTTCTCTAAATTTATTGTTCTACATGTCTTTAGGGCCCCTAAAATGCCAGGGCAGTATAAATACCCCACATGTGACCCCATTTTGGAAAGAAGACACCCAAAGGTGTAGTAAATATGATCTGTTATATGGCTTCTCTGCTCCTCTGCTGGTCCTTTTCGTCGGTTAGATCCAGCAGAGGAGCAGACATCACAGTGAGTAGCACCAACAGTACACTTTAGCCCCAGATCACCCCCCTGCACCGCAATTAACCCTTTGATCACCCCTTTGATCGCCCCTGTCAATCACTAGTGAAAGGAAAAAAGTGATCAGTGTAAACTGTCACTTTTTTTTTCCACTGGTATTGACTGTTAGGTTTTAGGGATAGTTTAGGCCCCTTGGTTAGGTAGTTTAGGGATCAGTTAGCGCCCAGCCCACCGCACCGCAGTCACTTATTCGCTGTTTAGCGTATCGCTAATCAGCATTTGTACTTTTATAGTATCTATAAGTGATCAAAACTGATCACGGTCAGATCTATAATTGTATTAGTGTCACCTTAGCTCGCCCTCCACCCAAAACGCAGTGTTTGCCCGATCAGGCCTGATCGGTCGCCCACACGTGCGTTTTTTTTTTATCACTGCACATTCACTTTACACGCACTGCGGCGATAAAAAAATCAGTTTTGATATTTTTTATCAACCGCAGTGGCCTCCGGTACTTCGCTAGCCTCCCATTTGTAAGACAGGCTTGCTTTTTTTCTTGGGTAGTCTCAGGGAATACCCCTAAATTTAGTAGTCCAAATGTCAAACAGGGGGTATTCTTCTGAAGAGGCCTACAGGATTCTGACCCAGTCGGATGAGGAGTGGGAACCCTCATCTGATGAATCTAGCGGGTCAGAATATGAAACTGTAGAAAGCAGTGGCTCTCTGACCCAAAGTTCGGACGAGGAGGTGGAGGTCCCTGATAGCTCCAGGCGTACCCGGCCCCGTGTCGCTAGACCACAGGTTGCGCAGGATCCGCTTCAAGAGCAGCAGAGTGGGGCTGGCGCTGTCGGATCACGTGGTGAGGCATACACCAGCAGCGCAGCCCTTCCTGGAAGTACCAGCACTGCCGTACAACATGGTGAAGTAGCGAGCACCAGAAGGGCAGTTGAAGCTGGTACGGTGGCACGTGCAGTAGTTACCCCGTCGCAGCCACCGCACAGACAGGCCTGTAGAGCCCCTAGAATCCCTGAGGTGCTGGCAAACCCTGATTGGCAGTCACCAACTTCAGCCGCACCTGTAGTTCCCCCTTTCACCGCCCAGTCTGGAGTTCGGGTTGAGACGGCTCAGATCGGTTCGGCCCTGGGATTTTTTGAGCTGTTCTTGACTGCGGAGCTCTTAGACTTAGTTGTGGCAGAAACAAATCGGTATGCCACACAATTTATAACCGCCAACCCGGGAAGCTTTTATGCCCAGCCTTTCCGGTGGAAACCAGTCCAAGTTTCCGAAATTAAAATTTTTCTGGGCCTTCTCCTCAACATGGGTCTAACTAAAAAGCATGAATTGCGGACATATTGGTCCACGAACCCAATTCATCACATGCCCATGTTCTCTACTGCTATGTCCAGGACACGATTTGAGACCATCCTGCGTTTCCTGCACTTTAGCGACAACACCACCTCCCGTCCCAGAGGCCACCCAGCTTTTGACCGGCTCCACAAAATTCGGCCCCTCATAGACCATTTCAACCAGAAATTTGCAGATTTGTATACCCCAGAGCAAAACATCTGCATAGACGAGTCCCTAATACATTTTACCGGGCGCCTTGGCTTCAAACAATACATCCCAAGCAAGCGTGCCCGGTATGGGGTCAAATTGTATAAGCTCTGTGAAAGGGCCATAGGCTATACCCACAAATTTCGTGTCTATGAGGGAAAAGATCAGACCCTGGAGCCGGTCGGTTGCCCTGACTACCTGGGGAGCAGTGGGAAGACAGTCTGGGACTTGGTGTCACACTTATTTGGCAAGGGGTACCATCTTTATGTGGACAATTTCTACACAAGTGTGGCCCTCTTTAGGCATTTGTTTCTAGAACAGATTCGCGCCTGTGGCACCGTGCGACCTAGTCGCCGGGGCTTCCCCCAACGGCTCGTTACCACCCGTCTTGCAAGGGGGGAGAGGGCTGCCTTGTGTAACGAATAACTGCTCGCGGTGAAATGGAGAGACAAGCGTGACGTTTACATGCTCTCCTCCATTCAAGCAGACACGACAATCCAAATTGAGCGAGCAACCCGTGTCATTGAAAAGCCCCTCTCAGTCCACGACTATAATTTGCTCATGGGAGGGGTGGCCTTCAATGACCAGATGTTGTCTCCGTATTTAGTTTCCCGACGCACCAGACGCTGGTATAAGAAGGTGTCTGTATATTTGATTCAATTGGCTGCATATAATAGTTTTGTTCTCTACAGTAAGGCTGGGAGAACAGGATCCTTCCTCAAATTTCAGGAAGAGATCATCGAGAACCTCCTGTATCCAGAAGGTTCCGTGGCCCCATCCACCAGTGTAGTTAGCCGTCTACACGAGCGACATTTCCCCAATGTCGTTGCCGGTACCTCAACCCAACCGTCACCCCGAAAAAGATGTTGTGTCTGTAGCAGGAGTGGAATAAGGCGTGACACCCGCTATTTCTGTCCTGACTGTCCTGACCACCCTGCCCTATGCTTTGGAGAGTGTTTCCGGAAGTACCACACACAGTTACACCTAGCATAGGGATCACATCTCCCCAGGACAGGCACACAGGGCTATTAGGGCCCATTCACTCACAGCTGCTGCAAACCTCTCCTTTCACCTGGGACAAAGTGCATAACGCACTTCGCCACATCTTTGGGCGATTTGCGCTTTGCACATTGACCCATGGGGAAGGAGAGGTTTGTTCTATAAAGGTAAAAAAAAAAAAAAAACACCAGTAAGCAAAAAGGTTAATGTTCAGTTCAAAAAGTTAAAGTTTATATGTTCTGTTCCAAAGTTAATAAAATTATTGCGTTGCGGCCTGTTTTTTTTTTTTTTACCTTCCAGGTGGACCAACTGATCGACTAGCTGCAGCACTGATGTGCATTCTGACAGAAGCATTGCGCTGCTGTCAGATTACACACAAGTCGGTGTATGTGGCGCTGCAAGACGAGATTTCTCCTCTGCAGTAAAAGATACGTTTGCCGAGGCATATGAGCAGAGGAGGTGGCGGTGTTCATATGCTTTGGCAAACACTTTGTATATATAATAAAAAATCCTGGCAATGATTTATTGATCCACATCGATTGATGTGAATGGATAAATCTGGTTTGCCAGGGCATACGAGCTAAGTGGGTATGGATGTTGGGCGGAGCTCCTAAGTCCTGGCAGACGCCTTTCCCCTCCTTTTTCTTTTTTTGGCAGAGATTTTTTCATCCACATTGATCGATGCGAATGAAGAAATCTGTGCCGTTCATTTTTTTCTTTTAGCCCAGAGGCTGAACGGAAAAAAAAAATCTCATTACCTGTATGCTCAATATAAGGAGAATAGCAGAAACTCCTAATGCTGGCCATACATGTAATGATTGCGGAGACCCTTAAATGCCAGGGCAGTACAAACACCCCACAACTGACCCCATTTTGGAAAGAAGACACCCCAAGGTATTCGCTGAGAGGCATATTGAGTCCATTTAAATTTTTGTCCCAAGTTAGCGGAAAGTGAGACTTTGTGAGAAAAAAAATAAATCTATTTCCGCTAACTTATGCCAAAATTAAGTTCAATAATTTTTATGAACTCGCCAGGCCCATCATTGAATGCCTTGGGGTGTCTTCTTTCCAAAATGGGGTCACATGTGGGGTATTTATACTGCCCTGGCTTTTTAGGGACCCTAAAGCGTGAGAAGAAGTCTGGGATCCAAATGTCTAAAAATGCCCTCCTAAAAGGAATTTGGGCACCTTTGCGCATCTAGGCTGCAAAAAAGTGTCACACATGTGGTATCGCCGTACTCAGGAGAAGTTGGGGAATGTGTTTTGGGGTGTCATTTTACATATACCCATGCTGGGTGAGATAAATATCTTGGTCAAATGCCAACTTTGTATAAAAAAATGGGAAAAGTTGTCTTTTGCCAAGATATTTCTCTCACCCAGCATGGGTATATGTAAAATGACACCCCAAAACACATTCCCCAACTTCTCCTGAGTACGGAGATACCACATGTGTGACACTTTTTTGCAGCCTAGGTGGGCAAAGGGGCCCACATTCCAAAGAGCACCTTTCGGATTTCACCGGTCATTTTTTACACATTTTGATTTCAAACTTCTTACCACACTTGGGCCCCTAGAATTCCAGGGCAGTATAACTACCCCACAAGTGACCCCATTTTGGAAAGAAGACACCCCAAGGTATTCCGTGAGGGGCATGGCGAGTTCCTAGAATTTTTAATTTTTTGTCACAAGTTGGCGGAAAATGATGATTTTTTTTTTTCTTACAAAGTCTCATATTCCACTAACTTGTGACAAAAAATAAAAACTTCCATGAACTCACTCTGCCCATCAGCGAATACCTTGGGGTGTCTTCTTTCCAAAATAAGATAACTTGTGGGGTAGTTATACTGCCCTGGCATTCTAGGGGCCCAAATGTGTGGTAAGAAGTTTGAAGTGTACGGAGATACCACATGTGTGACACTTTTTTGCAGCCTAGGTGGGCAAAGGGGCCCACATTCCAAAGAGCACCTTTCGGATTTCACCGGTCATTTTTTACACATTTTGATTTCAAACTTCTTACCACACATTTGGGCCCCTAGAATGCCAGGGCAGTATAACTACCCCACAAGTGACCCCATTTTGGAAAGAAGACACCCCAAGGTATTCGCTGATGGGCATAGTGAGTTCATAGAAGTTTTTATTTTTTGTCACAAGTTAGTGGAATATGTGACTTTGTAAGAAAAAAAAAAAAAGTTCTATGAACTCACTATGCCCATCAGCGAATACCTTAGGGTGTCTACTTTCCGAAATGGGGTCATTTGTGGGGTGTTTGTACTGTCTGGGCATTGTAGAACCTCAGGAAACATGACAGGTGCTCAGAAAGTCAGAGCTGCTTCAAAAAGCGGAAATTCACATTTTTGTACCATAGTTTGTAAACGCTATAACTTTTACCCAAACCATTTTTTTTTTTACCCAAACATTTTTTTTTTATCAAAGAGCAAAATTTATATATGGATGTCGTTTTTTTTGCAAAATTTTACAACTGAAAGTGAAAGTCAGAGTTAAAGGAGCGGTCACAGTGAAAGTCACAGTTAAAGGGGCGGTCACTGTAAAAGTCACAGTTAAAGGGGCGGTCACTGTGAAAGTCACAGTTAAAGGGGCGGTCACTGTAAAAATCACAGTTAAGGGGGCGGTCACTGTAAAAGTTACAGTTAAAAAGGGTGGCCACTGTGAAAGTCACTGTTAAGGGGGTGGTCACTGTTAAAGGGGCGGTCACTGTGAAAGTCACTGTTAAAGGGGCGGTCACTGTTAAAGGGGTGGTCTCTGTGAAAGTCACAGTTAAAGGGGCGGTCACAGTGAAAGTCACAGTTAAAGGGGCGGTCACAGTGAAAGTCACAGTTAAAGGAGCGGGCACTGTAGAGGTCACTGTTATGGGGGAAACTTGATATTTCCTTACGACACACGGAAATATAAAATGAAATAGATGAAATATACCCGTGCAAAGCCAGGTCCTTCTGCTAGTCTCTTATATATATAAAAATTATTTTCTGTCTGGACGTTCTTTATGCGCGACCAAACGACTGGACCGATCTTCATCAAATGTGGCACACAGGTACATCAGGTGTCCCGGAAGGTTTTAGACCGGGTCTCAGCTCTCTAGGACGTACCGTTCCTGAGATTTTCCCCAAAAATTACCTGCGTTAGCCAACAGAAGCCAGGGAGCCTTTCACTTAAATCCTGCCATTTACACGGTCACATGTACCTTATTAGCAAATAGAAGCTCGCAGGTCCTACTCCAGGTTTCCATAATAACACATTTTAGCAGTTTGCAGGTCCTTAAATATTCTGTCATATGAGGTGTGTCAGTCAATATAAGTTCATATTTAATTTATCCAGGTTTTCATAACAACACAGCCATAAAAATACTGTACACATGGTCACATGTCCCTTATCAGCCAATAGGTCACAGTTAAAGGGTCGGTCACTGGTAAAGAGGCGGGCACTGTGGAGGTCACTGTTAAAGGGGTGGCCACTGTGGAGGTCACTGTTAAAAGAGTGGGCACTGTGGAGGTCACTGCTAAGGAGGCGGACACTGTGGAGGTCACTGTTAAAGGGACGGGCACTGTGGAGGTCACTGTTAAAGGGGCGGTCACTGTTAAAGGGGTGGCCACTGTTAAAGGGGCGGTCACTGTTAAAGGGGCGGGCACTGTAGAGGTCACAGTTAAAGGGGTCATCAATGTTAAATGGATTGGCACTGTGTCGGTCAATGTTAAAGGGGTGGGCACTGTGCAGGTCACTGTTAAATAGGCGGGCACTGTGAAGGTCACTGTTAAAGGGGCGGGCACTGTGGAGATCACTGTTAAAGGGACGGGCACCGTGGAAATCACTGTTAAAGGGGTGGACACTGTGGAGGTCACTGTTAAAGGGGTGGGCACTGTGGAGGTCACCGTTAAAAGGGAGGTCACTGTTAAAGGGGTGGACACTGTGGAGTTAACTGTTAAAGGGGCGGGCACTGTGAAGGTTACTATTAACGGGTCGGGCACTGTGGAGGTCACAGCTAAAGGGGCGGCCACTATAAAGATCACTGTTAAAGGGGTGGTCAATGTTAAAGGGGCGAGCACTGTGGAGGTCACTGTTAAATAGACGGGCACTGTGAATGTAACTGCTAAAGTGGCAGTCACTGTTAAAGGGGCGGGCACTGTGGAGGTCACTGGTAAAGGGGCGTGCACTGTGGAGGTCACTGTTAAAGAGGCGGTCACTGTTAAAAGGGCGGGCACTGTGGAGTTAACTGTTAAAAGGGCTTGCACTGTGGAGGTCACTGCTAAAGGGCGGGCTCTGTGGAGGTCACTGTTAAAGGGGCGAGCACTGTGGAGGTCACTGTTTAATGGGCGGGCACTGTGGAGATCACTTTTAAAGGGGCGGGCACTGTGGAGGTCACTGATAAATAGGCAGGCACTGTGAAGGTCACTGTTAAAGGGGCGGGCATTGTGGAGGTCACTGTTAAAGGGGCTGGCATTGTAGACATCCCTGTTAATGGGGCGGGCACTGTGGAGGTCAATATTAAAGGGTCGGGCAGTGTGGAGGTCACTGCTAAAGGGGCGGCCACTATGAAGATTACTGTTAAAGGGGTGGTCAATTTTAAAGGGGCGAGAACTGTCGAGGTCACTGTTAAATGGACGGGCACTATGAAGGTCACTGTTAAATGGGGGGTCACTGTAAAAGGGGCGGGCATAGTGGAGCTTACTGTTAAATGGGCGGGCCACTGTGGAGATCACTGTTAATGGAGCGGGCACTGTGGAGGTCACTGTTAAACGGGCGATCAAAACACGGTCACGGCAGCATCTCCGGTTCCATCTTTATTACTTGTACTGAAAAGAATGTGTACACACTAGCAGCAACGTTTTGGCTGCATAGTACCCTTTTTCAAGCAAATAACAAGTGACTCTGACAATTCATATATAGTGGATCAGGTCCCTCCCCACATGGTGTGTGACCCATCCAGTGGGTGTCACCACCCCCAAATACACCTGTGTGTAATCGGGAAAACCAATCCCTATTCTAACTTCCCATGATGATCATCACACACATTAAAATGCACCTGTGTCTACCTTAAAAAAGAGGCAATGACTAGGGTTGAGCGAACCCGAACTGTAAAGTTCGGGTTCGTACTGAACTTTAGGATTTTTGGACCCCGGACCCGAACCCGAACATTTCAGTAAAAGTTCGGGTTCGGTATTTGGCACTTTCTTGGCGCTTTTTGAAAGGCTGCACAGCAGCCAATCAACAAGCAGTTAACTGTCTGACCTTAGAAGCCATCACAGCCATGCCTACTAATGGCATGGCTGTGATTGGCCAGTGTAGCATGTGACCCAGCCTCTATATAAGCTGGAGTCACGTAGCGCTGCACGTCACTCTGCTGTGCTTAGTGTAGGGAGAGGATGCTGCTGGTGATTTCAGGGAGAGAATAGGAGAGACTCTTTGCTAAAAATCTGATTCTAACTCAGCGATCTACATACATTGTGTTTTGTGGGTGCAGGGCACAATTTTTTTATCCTGCCCTGAGCCCAGTGACCGAAAAAAAGTAACTTTAATAAGTTAGTTAGGTGGGCGGCGGCGGCGGCCATTTTATGCAAGCTCAGTGCACTAGCACTACATCTGAGCTTTTGGGACATTGAAAATCCCAATTTTTTGGACAATATACAACATCTGGATTAGTCAGTGTGCAATTTAAGCTAGAAATACAGGCATCATTTTCTGGGGTTTTAAAAACACACTTTTTTGCCCAAAACCAGTATTTTCCTGATCTGCAAGTGTTAAATTCAAGTTTAATATATACAGCTTTCATATTCTGCTACCAAAAATACACTTTTTTGGCAATATACAACATCTGGATTAGTCAGTGTGCAATTTAAGCTAGAAATACACCCATCATTTTCTGTGGTTTTAAAAACACACTTTTTTGCCAAAAAACACTATTTTCAGGCCTTGCAGCATCAGCACGTGTGAAATTACAGGCGTATATACTGCTGTCAAATTCAGTTGTTAAACAAACACTAGTTTTGGAAAAAAAAAAATTTGTTGGCAGCCTTTGATGCAGATGTCATTGTGAGATACACCCTTAATACATTTGGGTTAGATTCAGAGATTTGAAATACGGCCATTTGGTGCACCAATCTTTAATTCAGGCCTACTGTGGGTCAGGCCCTGTGAGATACACCATTTACATACAGGGGTTTGATTCAGGCATTTGAAATACAGTCATTTTGGGCAAAGAAATCTTTAATTCAGGCCTACAGTGGGTCAGGCCGTGTGAGATACACCCTGTATATACAGGGCTTATATTCTCTCATTAATAAAACACCCTTTTTGGGGCAAAATACACAATATTTCAGGCCTTGACGCATAAGCACGTTTGAAATTCCTGAATTATATACTGCTGCCATATTGAGTTATTAAACAAATATCAGTTTGGGCAAAAAAGTTTTTTTGGCAGCCTTTGCTGCATATGTCATTATGAGATACACCCGTAATACATTTGGGTTAGATTCAGAGATTTGAAATACCGCTATTTGGTGCAGCAATCTTTAATTCAGGACTACTGTGGGTCAGGCCGTGTGAGATACACCCTTTACATACAGGGGTTTGATTCAGGCATTTAAAATACAGCCATTTTGGGCAAAAAAATCTTTAATTGAGGCCTACTGTGGGTCAGGCTGTGTGAGATACACCCTTTACATACGGGGGTTTGATTCAAGCATTTGAAATACTGCCATTTTGGGCAAATAAATCTTCAATTGAGGCCTTGAATGGGTCAGGCCGTGTGAGATACACCCTTTACATAGTAACATAGTACATAATGCCGAAAAAAGACATTTGTCCATCCAGTTCGGCCTGTTATCCTGCAAGTTGATCCAGAGGAAGGCAAAAAAAAACCTGTGAGGTAGAAGCCAATTTTCCTCACTTTAGGGGAATAAAAAATTCCTTCCCGACTCCAATCAGGCAATCAGAATAACTCCCTGGATCAACGACCCCTCTCTAGTAGCTATAGCCTGTAATATTATTACGCTCCAGAAATACATCCAGGCCCCTCCTGAATTCCTTTATTGTACTCACCATCACCACCTCCTCAGGCAGAGAGCTCCATAGTCTCACTGCTCTTACCGTAAAGAGTCCATAGTCTCACTGCTCTTACCGTAAAGAATCCTTTTCTATGTTTGTGTACAAACCTTCTTTCCTCCAAACGCAGAGGATGTCCCCTCGTCACAGTCACAGTCCTGGGGATAAATAGATGATGGGAGAGATCTCTGTACTGACCCCTGATATATTTATACATAGTAATTAGATCTCCCCTCAGTCGTCTTTTTTCTAACGTGAATAACCCTAATTTTGATAATCTTTCAGGGTACTTACAGGGGTTTGATTCAGGCATTTGAAATACTGCCATTTTGGGCAAATAAATCTTTAATTGAGGCCTACAGTGGGTCATGCCGAGTGAGATACACCCTTTACATACAGGGGTTTGATTCAGGCATTTGAAATACAGCCATTTTGGGCAAAATAATCTTTAATTGAGGCCTAGTCTGGTTCAGGCCGTGTGAGATCCACCCTTTACATACTGTCGTTCTATTCTACTATTAATTAAACACCCATTTAGGGCAAGATCCTAAATTAGAAAAATATGAGGAGAGCGTCAAATAATGGACGTGGCCCAGGTCGTGGTGCTGCTGGTGGAGCTCCTGTTGCAGGGAGAGGACGTGGTCGATCTGTGCCAGCTACACGCACAAGTGAAACACCTTCCTCAGGTGCGAGTAGGCGACAGAACCTGCAGCGGTATTTGGTTGGGCCTAATGCGGCTCTACGAATGGTGAGGCCTGAACAAGTACAGGCGATAGTAGATTGGGTTGCTGACAGTGGATCCAGTTCCTTCACATTGTCTCCCACCCAGTCTCCTGCTGAAAGACCACAGTTGGCACCTGCAGGCGATGTCCATCAGTCTTTCACCTCACCCCCTTGCAAATCAGCCAAGCAGTCTGAGCCCCAAGTCATGCAGCAGTCTCTTCTGCTTTTTGATGACTCTGTTAGCAGGGTTTCCCAGGGCCATCCACCTAGCCCTGCCCCAGAAGTGAAAGAGATTGAGTGCACCGATGCCCAACCACTTATCTTTCAAGATGAGTACATGGGAGGACCATCGCAGCACGTCTCGGATGAAGACGAAACACAGGTGCCAACTGCTGGGGCTTTCGAAAGCGTGCAGACCGACAAGGAAGGCAGGGGTGAAGACTGGGTGGAAGACAATGAGGTCCTCGACCCCACATGGAATCAAGGTCATGCGAGTGACCTATGTGAAATTCACAAATTTTTGGGTGTGATGTACCACTGCTATACCGAGTATATATTGTCTGTTACATTTTTGGGTGAAATTCACAAGTTTTTGGTGTAATATACCCCTCCTCTACCTAGTTGACAGCTTAATAAATTTCAATAATTTTTCTTTTACATTTTGGGGTGACAATAAACAATTTTTTCTGTCATAGACCCCTGCTCTACCAAGTAGACAGGTTAATAAATTTCTGTAATTTTCCTGTTACATTCTTGGGTTGACATTACACAATTTTAGACGTGAATAAACCCCTGCTGTGCATAGGTGACAGGGAATAAAATTTCAGAAATTCTTCTTTAATTGATGCGCGCCACCTCCTTTGATTCAATGCTTAAACTTTAACAAGTTTTACCACATTAGCGCTTCAATAATTTGTCCCACATTTCCGCTTTACTCTTTTGGCCAACATTTGGGCTTTACTCTTTTGGCTAACATTGGGGCTTCTGTAATTTATCCCACATTTGCGCCTCAATAACTTTTCCCATTTTTCCGCTTTACTCTTTTGCCCACATCTGGGCTTCTGTAATTTGTCCCACATTTGCGCTTTAACAGCTTTTCCCACATTTCCGCTTTACTCTTTTGGTCCACATTTGGGCTTCTGCCCTAATTTTGGTCTCTTTTTCTCACGCTCCTTCTCCGGCGTGGAACCCTGATTCGCCGATAACCGTGATCAACATGGTAGGCTCAGAAAAGAACATCGAAAGTTGATAGAGAAGATATCAAAATGGATGGTGGATGTCACTGGGGCACCTCTACATAGGTGACAGGAACATAAATTAAAAAAAATCATCAATTACATTGTCAGGTGACATTTTTCTAATTTTGCCAGATAGAAACCCCTGCTCTGCATAGTTGACAGTGAATAAACATTTATAAATTCTTCAAATTCTTCATTAATTAAAGGGGTAGTCCGGGTTCAGAGCTGAACCCGGACATACCCTTATTTTCACCCAGACAGCCCCCCTGAGGCTAGCATCGGAGCATCTCATGCTCCAATGCGCTCCCTTGCCCTGCGCTAAATCGCACAGGGCACAGGCTCTTTTGTTTTCAATAACACACTGCCGGGCAGTAACTTCCGCCTGGCAGTGTGTTCGGTGACATCACCAGCTCTGAGGTGCGGGCTTTAGCTCTGCCATAGCCGTTTTACTGGCTAGCGCAGAGCTAAAGCCCGCCCATCAGTGCCGGTGACGTCACCAGGGTTCCTGGCAGCCACATGGAGAGCCCCGGTACGTCACCCGATCTCCAAAAAATGACTTTGCCCTGCGCAATTTAGCACAGGGCAAAGGAGAGCATCGGAGCATGAACTGCTCCGATGCCCATGTCAGGGGGGCTGCCAGGGTGAAAATGGAGGGATGTCCGGGTTCAGCTCTGAACCCGGACAACCCCTTTAATGCGTGCCACATCCTTTCATTCAATGCTTAAACTTTAAAAAGTTTTCCCACTTTTACGCTTTAATAATTTGTCCCATAATTCCGCTCTATAATTTGAAATTTGAAAAAATTAAGCCTCCCTTGGATGTGGTCTCTCTTTCTCATGCTCCCTCTCTGGCGTGGAACCCTGATTCCCCACCACCCGTGATCACCATGTCAGGCGCATAAAAGAACATCGAAAGTTGATAGGGCAGATATCAAATTGGATCGTGAACATCACAGGGACGTGCGACATGGTGGGGCAGTAAGTGTGCACACGCCTACACGAACTGACAGGGGTCAGCCCCTGCAACTTCTGGGTCTCGAAATTGGACGCATGGCCTGAGCTTGCCCTTTACCCATTGGAGGTGCTGGCCTGACCTGCAGCAAGTGTATTGTCTGAACGTGTGTTTAGCACGACTGGAGGGGGTTATCAAAGGTTATATTTCCCGATGTTTTAGGTGTACCCTAATTTAATTTTTTTTTTTTTTTTATTAAAACCAAAAAGCAGTGTAGGCTACCTCCTCCTCCTCCACCGCCGCTTCCACCTACACCGCCACATCCACCGCCTCCTCAACCTCCTACTCCATATGGACCTCGTCCTCCTAGATCAAGATTATTTTTTTTTTTCTTTACGTATTTTATGTTATTTAAAGTAATTTCCCTATCCACATTTGTTTGCTGCAGAGCACTTGCCATGCTCTTAACCACATTTTGATGCTATTTGCAGCCCTCTAGCCCTTTCCATGACATTTTTACAGCCATTTTAGTGCTCAAAAGTTCGGGTCCCCTTTGACTTCAATGGGGTTCGGGGTCAAGTTTGGGTCAAGTTTGGGTCCCGAACTCGAATTTTTTTGTGAAGTTAGGCCAACCCCTTCGAACCCGAACATCCAGGTGTCCGCTCAACTCTAGTCAGGAGTAATTCTTGACTATTCCTCTTTACAGAACTGTTTCAGTTCAGCAATATTCTTGGGATGTCTGGTGTGAATCGCTTTCTTGAGGTCATGCCACAGCATCTCAATCGGGTTGAGGTCAGGACTCTGACTGGGCCACTCCAGAAGGCGTATTTTCTTTTGTTTAAGCCATTCTGTTGTTGATTTACTTCTATGCTTTGGGTCGTTGTCCTGTTGCAACACCCATCTTCTGTTTAGCTTCAGCTGGTGGATAGATGGCCTTAAGTTCTCCTGCAAAATGTCTTGATAAACTTGGGAATTTATTTTTCCTTCGATGATAGCAATCCGTCCAGGCCCTGATGCAGCAAAGCAGCCCCAAACCATGATGCAATCACCACCATACTTCACATTTGGGATGAGGTTTTGATGTTGGTGTGCTGTGCCTCTTTTTCTCCACACATAGTGTTGTGTGTTTCTTCCAAACAACTCAACTTTGGTTTCATCTGTCCACAGAATATTTTGCCAGTACTGCTGTGGAACATCCATGTGCTCTTGTGCAAACTGTAAACGTGCAGCAATGTTTTTTTTGGACAGCAGTGGCTTCCTATGTGGTATCCTCCCATGAAATCCATTCTTGTTTAGTGTTTTACGTATCGTAGATTCGCTAACAGGGATGTTAGCATATGCCAGAGACTTTTGTAAGTCTTTAGCTGACACTCTAGGATTCTTCTTCACCTCATTGAGCAGTCTGCGCTGTGCTCTTGCAGTCATCTTTACAGGACGGCCACTCCTAGGGAGAGTAGCAGCAGTGCTGAACGTCCTTCATTTATAGACAATTTGTCTTACCGTGGACTGATGAACAGCAAGGCTTTTGGAGATACTTTTATAACCCTTTCCAGCTTTATGCAAGTCAACAATTCTTAATTGTAGGTCTTTTGAGAGCTCTTTTGTGCAGGCATCATTCACATCAGGCAATGCTTCTTGTGAAAAGCAAACCCAGAACTGGTGTGTGTTTTTATAGGGCAGGGCAGCTGTAACCAACACCTCCAATCTCATCTCATTGATTGGACTCCAGTTGGCTGACACCTCACTCCAATTAGCTCTTGGAGATGTCATTAGTCTAGGGGTTCACATACTGTTTCCACCTGCACTGTGAATGTTTACATGGTGTGTTCAATAAAAACATGGTAACATTTAATTATTTGTGTGTTATTAGATTAAGCAGACTGTGATTGTCTATTGTTGTGACTTAGATGAAGATCAGATCACATTTTATGACCAATTTGTGCAGAAATCCATATCATTCCAAAGAGTTTACATACTTTTTCCTGCAACTTTATATATACAGTATATATGGCAGCTGTACTGTTCTGTCTTCATACACGTTCACATAGTGTGCAGTCTGAAATTCTGCATAAACCATTCCTGTCTTCCAAATATGAGGACTGTTCTTTGTAGTCTAACTTGTTTATTGGTAAAACAGAAGTATTTGATTGGTAAAACTATAAGAATACAAATAGCAAGTATAAGTACAGATAGCATGTACTAAAATATTTTGACTGTTGACTGATGTCAGCTTGTGTGCTCCTCCTAGACAGACGTCTCCTATGATGACCCATTCTAGGTCAAGTCTCTGGGTGTATAGAGCGTTTTGGGGACCGTTAATCCATCCTCTAGCCTTATAAACTCGTAGTATGTCTCTTCCAAGGAGTAAGGATATCAGGGCTTCTGGGTCCAGTTCCAGTATCAGGTGAGCTATATGCCTCAGGTGGGGGTGGCATGCTGCCACCACTGGTGTAGGTATCTCAGACCGGTTGTCAGGAATGTGATTGCACTCCAGTATGGTTGGCAGTGACAAGCAGGTCTGACCATCTGTGGACTCCACCTTGTACTCAGTTGTTTACCTCCCTGCTGTCTTAACGGTACCTGCACATGTCCTTAAGGAGTAGGAAGAAACGGGAACTACGATGTTGAAGGTGTCGAAGAAGGTCGATTTAGCTAAAGACCTATTGCTTTGATCATTTTAGATTGCATATATCTTGATCGCCTTATCTCGGGGGCCAACCAGATAAACTCTGACAAGGCCGATTTTTGAGCAGGACTTCCCTCCTGCGAGTCCTTTACAGATTTCTGTACAGTGAGAAGTGACTACTGCGGTGTCTATGTCAGTGTCTATCTGCTTCCCGTCATGCTCCTCTGTCTGAGGTGATAACTAAGAGGGTGGTCCAGGGTGTAAAGCCATATTGTGTTGTGTGCTACCGCATTCTGTGCATGTCACACTGACCTTACAGTTCCTGGCAAAGTGCCATGTTGTAGCGCAGCACTTGAGGCAGATGTTGTTTTCTTTGAGGAATTCTTTGCTGTCCTCTAAAGACTTCTCCCTGAAGGCTCTGCATTTTAGTAGAGGTTGTGTTTTTTTGTGCAGGGGCCATTCTTTGGTAAGATCTTTGAGTTTGTTCTCTTCTTGAGGACACTTTAACTGCCTGTAAGGAGAACCTGTGGAGGAAACATTAGTTTTGTGGACTGCCACTGGTGTTTTATGATGTTTGACACCAGGGGCAGTGGGACATGACAATTAGAGTTGAGCGGACACCTGGATGTTCGGGTTCGGCGGGTTCGGCAGGTTCGGCCTAACTTGAAAAAAACTGTTCGGGTTCGGGACCCGAACTTGACCCGAACTTGACCCCGAACCCCATTGAAGTCAATGGGGACCCGAACTTTTGGCCAATAAAATGGCTCTAAAATAGTCCTGGAAAGGGCTAAAGGGCTGTAAAAAGCATCAAAATGTGCAATTGTTCTGCAAACAAATGGGGATAGGGAAATGACGTAAAATAACATAAAATACAGAATTTTTTTTTTTTTTAAATCTGGATCTATGAGTAGGAGGTTGAGGAGGTGGTGGATGGGTGGATGTTGCGGTGTAGGTTAACGTGGCGGGGTAGGTGGAAGCGGCGGTGAAGAAGGAATAGGTAGCCAACACTGATTTGTGTTGTTTTATATTTTTAAATTGGGGTATCCCCCAAAATATTGGGATATATAACAAAATAAAACAAAGAATAAGTGCACTTGAGTACAAGAATGGATGGTTGAGGCTGATATAAATGTCTATTCTGCACAAGGTACGGACAAGCCCTGTGGGATCCATGCCTGGTTAATTTTAACAAACGTAAGCTTGTCCACATTAACTGCGGCCTGTGATAATGCTCTCTGCCGTGCTAAATAGAGATGTCCGAACATAAAATTTTCCGTTCGCGAACGGCGAACGCGAATTTCTGCAAATGTTCGCGAACAGGCGAACCGGGCGAACCGCCATTGACTTCAATAGGCAGGCGAATTTTAAAACCCACAGGGACTCTTTCTAGCCACAGTAGTGATGGAAAAGTTGTTTCAAGGGGACTAACACCTGGACTGTGGCATGCCGGAGGGGGATCCATGGCAAAACTCCCATGGAAAATTACATAGTTGACACAGAGTTGGATTTTAATCCATAAAGGGCATAAATCACCTAACAATCCTAAATTTTTTTGAACAACGTGGTTTAAAACATCCAGTGTGTGTATACGATCAGGTATGATGTTGTATCGATCAGGTAGTGTAAGGGTTACGCCCGCTTCACAGACATTAACAGACCAAACTCCCCTTTTAATGCACCGCAAACAACCGGACAAACAGTCCATTTGCACAAGGTGGGATACCAAGCTAGCCATGTCCCGTTGATGTCATTGAAGGTTTCTTCCGCCACCCAGCCATATACAACACCAAGGGTCCCCGAAAGGTGAATTGAATAGATTTTTCGAACGGGGAGATGGTTAAAAAAACGCTGGCTCCCTCCCCTTTGTTTCAATCCACGCCACGGTCACTGCGTCTGCGCCGTGCAATTTACTGTGACACCCGATATGAGTGGTATTTTCTGTAGTACTATTCTCATCAGTTTAATCCCTGTATGGTCCCCAATCTGGGATCCATTTATTAAATTGATTTTTCGAACGGGGAGATGGTTAAAAAAACGCTGGCTCCCTCCCCTTTGTTTGAATCCACGCCACGGTCACTGCGTCTGCGCCGTGCAATTTAATGTCACACCCGATATGAGTGGTATTTTCTGTAGTTCTCTCTTCTCATCAGTTTAATCCCTGTTACGTCCCATATCAGGGATTGCCTTTTGTGAAAAAAAATTTAGGCCAGGTAACTTCGACTGCCTTCACAGTGACAGACCAAACTCTGATACACCAAACTGAATTGGTTTTAGGAACCGGGAGATGGAAAAAGCAGCTTGGTCGGTCCACTTACTCCCAACTTGGGGCACTGCGCGTGCACTGAGCAATGTGCTGTGACACCCTATATGAGTGGTGTCTTAACTAGTACTATGCCTATCAGTTTAATCCCCGTTACATCCCCTATCAGGGGACGTGTGTCGAATTGATTAACCATTGTCGAATTAACGAACCATTACGACATCCTGAAATAATTTAGTTCTGAGCTTTGTACTTGCTTTGTATTGGAATTGATGAGGATTTTTTTAATTGTCTGCATTATTTCTAAAAAAAAAATTAAGAGACTTTATTATGATTTTTTATTTTATGTATTAAAAACCCATACAACTTAAAAAAAATAAAAAAATAAAAAAATGTATCTTTTTTCTATGAAAAATTTTCCAGCCGATCGCTTTTGGTCTGATCATAATGAAGCAACGGCCTTATCATCTGGGGTGTGGCAACATTGCCAACATACTCATAGAGGTGATGATCGCTTCATTGTGATACGCAAGCCCCTTCACCACAACAAGGTAACGATCACGAAGGGGAATTGACACTTGTATGTGCCTTTTTGCAGCCACAGTGCAGCACCAGGGGCCAGAAAAATTAGGCATGTGCACATGCCTGAAAAATAACGTTATTGTTGCAGCCGCTGTTGTAAAACCGGAAAAATTTATGTTTTCAAGGCAGAAAGGTGACTAAAACATTGCGGCTTGAACCCTAGTTGGTGGCGGAGAATTCACGAAAGTCATCCGGTATGCAGACATTAAATACAGCAGCGTGGGGACCATTTTGAGGCCAAGGCATGTCATCAGGCCCTTTGTTAGTCAAACGTATCCCCCACTGTCAGTCCCTTCGGGATCCATGCCTCATTCATCTTAATGAAGGTGAGGTAATCAACACTTTTTTGACCGAGGCTACTTCTTTTGTCAGTGACAATGCCTCCTGCTGCACTGAAGGTCCTTTCTGACAGGACACTTGAAGCGGGGCAGGCCAGAAGTTCTATCGCAAACTGGGATATCTCAGGCCACAGGTCAAGCCTGCACACCCAGTAGTCAAGGGGTTCATCGCTCCTCAGAGTGTCGATATCTGCAGTTAAGGCGAGGTAGTCTGCTACCTGTCGGTCGAGTTGTTCTCTAAGGCTGGATCCCGAAGGGCTGTGGCGATGTGTAGGACTGAAAAAGCTCTGCATATCCTCCATGAACAACACATCTGTAAAGCGTCCTGTCCTTGCCGCCGTGGTCGTGGTAGGAGGAGGATTACTTTCACCTCTTCCCCTGTTAGATTCCCGTTGTGCTGTGACATCCCCCTTATAAGCTTTGTAAAGCATATTTTTTTGTTTGGTTTTGAACTGCTGCATCCTTTCGGACTTTCGGTAATTTTGTACCATTTCCGCCACTTTCTGCTTATAACGGGGGTCTAGTAGTGTTGCCACCCAGTACAGGTTGTTCTCCTTCATCCTTTTTATACGAGGGTCCCTCAACAGACATGACAGCATGAAAGACCCCATTTGCACAAGGTTGGATGCCGAGCTACTCATTTCCCGTTCCTCGTCCTCACTGAACTCATTGACGGTCTGTTCTTCCCCCCAGCCACGTACAACACCACGGGTCCCAGATAGGTGTCAACCGATGATGACAAGGCTGTTTCTGGTGGTGATGGTAACCACAACTCTTCCTCTTCACGCTCATATACAGCCTGATCCAGCACTCTTCGCAGGGCACGCTCCAGGAAGAAAACAAATGGGATGAGGTCGCTGATGGTGCCTTCGGTGCGACTGACTAGGTTTGTCACCTCCTCAAAAGGACGCATGAGCCTACAGGCATTGCGCATGAGCGTCCAGTAACGTGGCAAAAAAATTCCCAGCTCCACAGAGGCTGTCCTAGCACCCCGGTCATACAAATACTCGTTGACGGCTTTTTCTTGTTGGAGCAGGCGGTCGAACATTAGGAGTGTTGAATTCCACCGTGTCGGGCTGTCGCAAATCAAGCGCCTCACTGGCATGTTGTTTTGGCGCTGAATGTCTGAAAAGTGCGCCATGGCCGTGTAGGAACGCCTGAAATGGACACACACCTTCCTGGCCTGCTTGAGGACGTCCTGTAAGCCTGGGTACCTAGACACAAAGCGTTGTACGATGAGATTCAACACATGTGCCATGCACGGCACATGTGACAACTTGCCCAAATTCAATGCCGCCAACAAATTGCTTCCATTGTCACACACCACTTTGCCGATCTCCAGTTGGTGCGGGGTCAGCCACTGATCCACCTGTGCGTTCAGGGCGGACAGGAGTGCTGGTCCGGTGTGGCTCTCTGCTTTCAGGAAACCCCAAGACAGCGTGACACTGTCGTATCCGGGATGTGGAATAGCCCCTGCGGAGCTGGGGGGATTCAGTTGATGTGCAGCCAGACGCCGCAGCAGAAAAGGACTCAGCCGAGGAGGTTATGGAAGAGGATGGAGTAGGAGGAGTAGAGGAGGTGGCAGTAGGCCTGCCTGCAAGTCGTGGCGGTGTCACCAACTCCGCTGCAGAGCCACGCATTCCATGCTTGGCAGGCGTGAGCAGGTTTACCCAATGCGCAGTGTAGGTGATATACCTGCCATGACCGTGCTTTGCAGACCAGGTATCAGTGGTCAGATGGACCCTTGCCCCAACACTGTATGCCAGAGATGCCATGACTTCCTTTTCAATCACTGAGTAGAGGTTTGGGATTGCCTTTTTTGAAAAAAAAATTTGTCCGGGTACCTTCCACTGCGGTGTCCCAATAGCGACAATTTTTTTGAAGGCCTCGGACTCCACCAGCTGGTATGGTAAAAGCTGGCAGGCTAAGAGTTCCGTAAAGCCAGCTGTCAGACGCCGGGCAAGGGGGTGACTCTGTGACATTGGCTTCTTACGCTCAAACATTTCCTTTACAGACACCTGACTGTGGGCAGATGAGATGGAACTGCTGAAGATGAGAGGCGGAGTGGCGGGTGGTTGAGAGGGGGCAAGGAGGACAGCAGTGGTTGAAAAGGCTGAAGATGCTGGACCAGGAGGAGGATGGTGGCTTTGAGTTTGTGTGCTGCTTGTACTCATCATGTGTTGATCCCATTGGCGTTTGTGATGTGAGATCATGTGCCTTTGCAAAGCAGTTGTACCGAGGTGGGTGTTGGACTTCCCACGACTCAGTTTCTTTTGGCACAGGTTGCAAATGGCATTGCTGTTATCAGAGGCAGACACACAAAAAAAGCCACACTGCTGAGCTTTGCAATGACGGCATTCTGGTGGTGGCAACAGCATGCGTTGATTGGCGTGCTGTCTGGCTGACCCCGGGTGCCGATGCATGCTGTCTGACTGTGCCACTAGCTCCTTGCGACGACCTCCCCCTGCTTCCAACTCGTCTCCTCCTTTTCTGTCTCCCCTTCTGAACTTTCCTCCTCTTCTTCTTCTCTTCGAGCAGGCACCCACGTGGCATCCACGGACACATCGTCATCATCAACCACTTCACTTGTATCTGACACCTCAGCAAAGGAAGCAGCAGCGGGTACAACATCATCATCATCGTCACACTGTACGTCCATGTGTGTAATGCTGCCTGACTGAGACATATCCCTGTTATCTACATCCTCTGGCAATAATGGTTGCGCATCACTAATTTCATCCAACAGATGTGTAAATAACTCCTCTGAGGGATCAAGTGAAGCGGCTGTGGTGGTTGTGGTGGTGGTGGTGGTAGTGGTGGTGGTGGCGGCGGGTGGGAGAGTGGTAACTTGAGAGCAGGTGACCAAAGCTGAGCTGGAGGAGGATGGTGCGTCAAGGTTCTTAGCGGAAGCTGTTGAAGTGTCCTGTGTAAGCCAGTCAACTATTTTCTCAGAAAATAGCCAGTCAACTATTTTCTCTGAACACTGGGCATTATTCCAGGGCCAGTGGAAATCACAGCACCACGACCACAACGGCCCCTGTGGGGTGGCCTGCCTCTGCCTGTCATTTTTTTTTAGATAAGTGTTACTATGCGTGCAAGGTACTGTGCCACCCTATATAAGTGGTGGGCAGTGGGCACAGTCTGTGTGGGCCTGACACACACTGGTTTGCAACTGTGATTATATCACTGAAAAATATTAAATATAATTTTTTTATTTGCAAGGTATTTGAGTGAGTGACACCCTGTAACGGTATGAGTGGAGGCCTAGCCACTAGCCAGTGGCCACATTACAGTCTGTGTGGGCCTGACACACACTGGCTTGCAACTGTGATTATATCACAAAAAAATATTAAATATAATTTTTTTTATTTGCAAGGTATTTGAGTGAGTGACACTCTGTGACTGTTTGAGTGGAGGCCTAGCCACTAGCCAGTGGCCACAATACAGTCTGTGTGGGCCTGACACACACTGGCTTGCAACTGGGTTTATATCACAAAAAATATTAAATATAATTTTTTTTTATCTGCAAGGTATTTTCTGTCACACCCTGTATGAATGGTGTGCACACAGTGCTGTCTGTGACTGAGCCTGCAGCCTCTCACACACGGGCAGCCAGGCAACTGCAATATATGTATATATATAAAAAAAAAAAAAAAAAAGCACACTGATGTACCAGCCCTGAAAAGGGCTTTTTGGGGTGCTGCCAGGACGCTGTCCTTACAGCAGATGAGTCTGTGGACACAGAACACTGCCCTAGCTAACGCTTTCCCTATTGAATCAGCAGCAGCAGCAGCACTGTCCCTCCTCTCACTGAGAATGCAGATTACGAATGAATCTAAGATGGATGCTGTCCTGGAGGTGGGAGGGTCTGGGAGGGAGGGTCTGCTGCTGATTGGCTGGAATGTGTCTGCTGACTGTGAGGTACAGGGTCAAAGTTTACTCAATGACGATGTATAGGGGGCGGACTGAACATAGCATATGTTCGCCCGCCGCGGCGAACGCGAATAAGCTATGTTTGCCGGGAACTGTTCGCCGGCAAATAATTCGGGACATCACTAGTGCTAAACACACGTTCACACTATACACTGGATGCAGGGCAGGTCAGCACATCCAAGGCTGACAAAGCTTTTGCACATTTGGGCCATGCTAACCCTGCCTTCTCAGGTGCTGGAGGTGCCCCAGCTGCGTTGGCGACCGCTTCCTCCTCCTCTGCCTTCGCCTTGTGCTTCCACTGTGCCCCCGCTGTCAGGTGGGAATGCCATCAGCAGCGGGCACTTGTAGTCACGCATCTTCCGATCAGTAACAGATGTTTTCACTAAATTTAGTTCCCTGTCAGCAATGCAGAGCAGGGGTTCATTCACGGCAAAAGGGGGTTCATGTCACCCAGCAATAGAACAGAGGATTTTGAAAGAACGAGGCCCTGTCACCCAGGCATAGCAGGGGTTCATTCACGGCAAAAGTGGGTTCATGTCACCAAGCAATAGAACAGACAATTTTGAGAGATTTAGCCCCCTGTCACCCAGGCACAGCAGGGGTTTGTATACGCCAAAAATGGTAAAATGTCACCCGACAATTGAAAATAAGAATTTTTTCAATTTAGGGCACTAAAATTGGCACTTTTTTTGCATTAAAATGGCTCTAAAATAGTCCTTGAAAAGGCTTGAGGAATGTAAAAGGCAGTAAAATGTGCTTAAGAGCATGGCAACTGCTCTGCAAACTAATGTGGATAGGGAAATAACTTAAAATGAAATAAAATAACTAAAAATTACAAATGATTAACCTGCATATGGAGTCGGAGGTTGAGGAGGCGGTGAATGTGGTGTTGTAGGTGGGGGCAGCAATAGAGGAGGAGGAGGCAGCCAACAATGTTTTTTTTTGTTTGTTTTTTATTGGGGTAGGTAGCCCCCAAAAAATTGTGACAAATAAAAAATTTATTAAAACAAAGAATCATTGCACTTGACTTAAGTACAAGAATGTATGTTTGATGGTGGTATAAATGTCTATTCTGCACAAGATACAGACAAGTCTTGTGGGATCCAGGCCTGGTTCATTTTAATGAACGTGAGCTTGTCCACATTGGATGTTTGTCCCCCAACACATCAGTTTCAGAACGGCCTGCTGACGTTTACCCCGGGCTGTGCTGAAGTTGGTGGTGAAGGTGTGTCGCTGTCCGGATGAGGAGGTGGTAGAAGAGGAGGAGGAAGCCGAGTAGGAAGAGGAGGCAACAGGAGGCAAAGAATGACGCCTTGCGATCCTTGGCAGCGGAAGAACGTGCGCCAAACAGCTCTCCGCCTGGGGCCCCACTACATTTACCCAGTGTGCAGTTAGGGAGATATAGCGTCCCAGGCCGTGCTTACTGGTCCACGTATCTGTGGTTAGGTGGACCTTGCCACAGATGGCGTTGCACAGTGCACACTTGATTTTATCGGATACTTGGTTGTGCAGGGAAGGCACGGCTCTCCTGGAGAAGTAGTGGCGGCTGGGAACAACGTACTGTGGGACAGCAACTGCCATGAGCTGTTTGAAGCTGTCCGTCTAAACCAGCCTGAATGACAGCATTGCAAAGGCCAGTAGTTTAGAAATGCTGGCCTTCAGGGCCAGGGATCGAGGGTGGCTAGGTGGGAATTTACGCTTGTGGCGAAACCAACCTCGCCACTGGGTTTTGGAGAGGACTGGCTGCTGGCCTCCTGCCCCTGAATTATGGGCCATATACTAACTTTTAAACCCCTGAACCTATTCAAGTGAATTTTGGATAGGTTTGTCCCAAAGTTATACTGTTTAAATTGATGTAAGTTATATGTATGGCCAATGTAAACTCACAAAGTTGTAACAATTTATAATAAGTGTAACTTGTCAGCTTGGGAGGAAAATGCTGGGTGTGTTTCTATTGTGCCATTGTCCCATTGTGTGTTTAAATGGTGATGTTTGTTCTGTTGTCCTCACATGTGTATTGGCGATCTCCCTTTGTCCTCGGAGATAATTGGATTGCTCCTCAGGTTGTCTCCGGGACAGAGAGGAGGAGACCATGATGCATTGTGGTGATATGTTGTATCTGTCCTATGTCACAGTCTTCATTCTGGTCCTCTGGGGGTGTGAACGATTGGTTGCTGTAGTTACATTGTATGTGTTGTAAATTACTGATTGGTTGTATTTCAAACCCCTGTGGGCAGTACTATGTTTGTGGTTTATGAATAAAAGAGGCTGTACGTGAAGTACAGTCAGACCACTGCTTGACCCTCAACACGGAGCCTTGTCTCGTTATTGGGGGGATTCACTGTATGCTGTTAGAAGACCGATTGCCAGAAGTGTAAGCTGATCCCTGTTCGTCTGCTAGCAGCTATTCGTGAGGTTCCAGTTTGGAGTGCTACTTTGTATCCAGTTCGGGAATTTGGTGTTCTGCAGTAGCTGTGCCTGTCTCTCAGAAAGGGGCACATCGCCTAAACGGATTTTAACCCCTTCTCTGCTAAATCGGTCCGTTACATTGGTGGCAAGCAGCGGGATCGTTCCTACAGCCAGAAGGACAGCTACAGGAGACACCATTTCTTTGGATTCTACAATTTAAAGGCAACGCATGTCCCAGTACAGCGACCCTAAAAGCAACAGGATGGAACCCGCAGTGTTATACGAGGAGGAGGACCTGGATGGCCGGGATGCATTAAGGAAAGGCATCTGGTACCAGGCCCTGGATAGTGTACAATACCAGGGGGCCGAGAGTCTCCCCAGTGAAGAGCAGCGGTTGCAGAAGCAAGTGGCCCTGCGGATGCCCTTCCTGGGAGAGCAGCCCCTGGAGGAATGGGTGAAGGATCTAGAGCACCGGGTATGGCAGGAGCTATGGCTGGAGGATGCCTACCAGGTGCTTTGGTGGTATATGGCACAGTATATACCCTGGACAGCCGAACATGACAAGCCAGAGGGAGAGGCGTTTGATGGTCCTGGCTTGTTATGGGAGTCCTTTGCAGAGCCTGACTTCGGGAGCCCTGCACAGTCCAGACTTCAGGACATTTTCTATGAGAGGGAGGCTAGGCATGAGTGGGATGACCCCCATGAGGTAGAGCAAGACCTGGCTCACCTAGCAACCCTGGAGTGGGAACTGGAGCAGGACTACCGAGATCTCTTCCACTCCATTGACAAGGCTCAGCAGGACGGTAAGGTGACAGACCCAGATCCAGACCCATTCAGCTGGGCAGATATTGTAGAGTGTTACTGGGAAGGACCCCAGGTGTCCGGTAGAGATGGGACCGAGGTCTCTCCACCGGTCCTGCAGGGAATTGGGAGCCCAGTCTCCATTCCCCAGCGGCAGTGTGAAGTTCAGGGAGAGGAGAGCAGCGTCCTCCCTCCCCAGCGGCAGGCTGAGTTACAGGGGGCAGAGGTAGTTGTTCCTGCCCCCCAGCAGCAGAGTGATATGCCGGGAAGGCAGTGTGAAGTGCAGGGAGAGGAGAGCAGCGTCCTCCCTCCCCAGCGGCAGGCTGAGTTACAGGGGGCAGAGGTAGTTGTTCCTGCCGCCAGCAGCAGAGTGATATGCCGGGAAGGCAGTGTGAAGTGCAGGGAGAGGAGAGCAGCGTCCTCCCTCCCCAGCGGCAGGCTGAGTTACAGGGGGAAGAGATAGTTGTTCCTGCCCCCCAGCAGCAGAGTGATATGCCGGGAAGGCAGTGTGAAATGCAGGGAGAGGAGAGCAGCGTCCTCCCTCCCCAGCGGCAGGCTGAGTTACAGGGGGCAGAGGTAGTTGTTCCTGCCCCCCAGCAGCAGAGTGATTTTTTGGGAATTGGGAGCCCAGTCTCCATTCCCCAGCGGCAGAGTGTCCAGCAGGGAATAGAGAGCCCAGTCTCCTTTCCCCAGCAACAGGACACTGTATTGGGAGCGGAGACGGTCGGTCGCCCTCCCCAGCGGCTGGAAGTATGTATGGGAGAGGAGCTTGTTACCCCCTCTCCCCAGCGGCAGCTTAACGCACCAGGGGGAGACAGTAAGCCCCACAACAGTGCAGATGGGACCGTGGTCTCTGCACTTACAGCACAGGGGGTAGAGACAGTCGGTCTCCCCCTCCAACAACCAGGCTCCAACCAGGCTTCTTCCGTGGTAGCGCTGGCACCAGGGCAGAGTACCGCTGATACCTGCCCACAAAGCAACCTCCACTCCAAGCCAGGGAGCAACACAGAGACTGGGAGTACCAGCTTCCAACATAACCTTGGTGGACTCACTGGACAGAGACAGGCTACTAAAGTCAACAGGTCCAGTATTTGGTTGTGGGTGGGCTGCCAGACTAACTCAGGTACCGACCGGCGTGAGGTCAGGTATCTGGTTAGTCTTCCCTGGGGGGGGGAGATGTGTGGCGAAACCAACCTCGCCACTGGGTTTTGGAGAGGACTGGCTGCTGGCCTCTTGCCCCTGGATTATGGGCCATATACTAACTTTTAAACCCCTGAACCTATTCAAGTGAATTTTGGATAGGTTTGTCCCAAAGTTATACTGTTTAAATTGATGTAAGTTATATGTATGGCCAATGTAAACTCACAAAGTTGTAACAATTTATAATAAGTGTAACTTGTCAGCTTGGGAGGAAAATGCTGGGTGTGTTTCTATTGTGCCATTGTCCCATTGTGTGTTTAAATGGTGATGTCTGTTCTGTTGTCCTCACATGTGTATTGGCGATCTCCCTTTGTCCTCGGAGATAATTGGATTGCTCCTCAGGTTGTCTCCGGGACAGAGAGGAGGAGACCATGATGCATTGTGGGGATATGTTGTATCTGTCCTATGTCACAGTCTTCATTCTGGTCCTCTGGGGGTGTGAACGATTGGTTGCTGTAGTTACATTGTATGTGTTGTAAATTACTGATTGGTTGTATTTCAAACCCCTGTGGGCAGTACTATGTTTGTGGTTTATGAATAAAAGAGGCTGTACGTGAAGTACAGTCAGACCATTGCTTGACCCTCAACACGGAGCCTTGTCTCGTTATTGGGGGGATTCACTGTATGCTGTTAGAGGACCGATTGCCAGAAGTGTAAGCTGATCCCTGTTCGTCTGCTAGCAGCTATTCGTGAGGTTCCAGTTTGGAGTGCTACTTTATATCCAGTTCGGGAATTTGGTGTTCTGCAGTAGCTGTGCCTGTCTCTCAGAAAGGGGCACATCGCCTAAACGGATTTTAACCCCTTGTCTGCTGAAACGGCCTGTTACAACGCTTTCTCTCAAATGTTCGTGAGATGGAGAGCTGAACGCTTCCGTGTGACATGGTGGAGATGCTTGGTGACGGAGGTGGTGTTGTTGGTGGCACATCCTCTGTTTGCTGGGCGGCAGGTGCCAACGTTCCTCCAGAGGCGGAGGAAGAAGCCGAGGCAACAGCAGAAGAGGGAGCAGGAGGGGCCTGAGCCCTTTCTTGGTTTTGAAGGTGCTTACTCCACTGCAGCCCGTGTCTCGCATGTAGATGCCTGGTCATGCAGGTTGTGCTAAGGTTCAGAACGTTAATGCCTCGCTTCAGGCTCTGATGGCACAGCGTGCAAACCACTCGGGTCCAGCACATTGTGTGAAGAAGTGCCACGCCAGGGAACTCCTTGATGCTGCCTCTGGTGTGCTCGGTCCCTGGTGGCGGTTGCCAGTAACAAGCAAACTGTTTTGGTGACGGCTGCTCTGCTTTTGCGCCCTGCTCCCGCTTTTGCTACGCTGTTGGCTCGGTCTCACCATTGCCTCTTCCTCCGAACTCTGAAAGCCAGTAGCACGACCTTCATTCCACGTGGGGTTTAAGACCTCATCGTCCCCTGCATCGTCTTCCACCCAGTCTTCCTCCCTGACCTCCTTTTCGGTCTGCACACTGCAGAAAGACGCAGCAGTTGGCACCTGTGTTTCGTCATCATCAGAGACGTGCTGAGGTGGTATTCCCATGTCCTCATCATCAGGAAACATAAGTGGTTGTGCGTCAGTGCATTCTATGTCTTCCACCGCTGGGGAAGGGCTAGGTGGATGCCCTTGGGAAACCCTGCCAGCAGAGTCTTTAAACAGCATAAGAGACTGCTGAATGACTTGAGGCTCATACAGGTTCCCCGATATGCATGGGGGTGATGTGACAGACTGATGGGCATGGGTTTCAGGCGCCACCTGTGCGCTTTCTGCAGTAGACTGGGTGGGAGATAATGTGAACGTGCTGGATCCACTGTCGGCCACCCAATTGACTAATGCCTGTACCTGCTCAGGCCTTACCATCCTTAGAACGGCATTATCGCTGCCCGACCAAATATCGCTGTAGATTCTGGCGGCTACTGGGACCTGAGGTAGTAGGTTCAGTAGGACGTGTGGCTGTGGCAGAAGGGCCACGTCCTCTCCCTGCACCAGAGGCTCCACCAACACCACGACCATGACAGCGTCCCTTATTAGATGCTTGCCTCAGTTAGCGTTCACAAAGCAAAGTAAAAATTGGTTAAGTATGTTAAAAATAATAAACCGCCAATATAAACCCTGAGGTAGGGTATTGCACTAAATATTTTTTTTTTTACTCTATATGACAGCGTTATTTGTGGCCTAAATGTGACTGTATTCTATGTACGTTAAATTCAAAATGAGCAGTATATGAACACACGGTTTATAAAAAAAATTTAAGCACAGTCAGCAAAAAAGATGTATTTCTGGACTAGCAGACATGCAGATAGATAGTGCTGCACCAGCATGTCTGCATAAAATGGCTGCCGATTAGGTATTCATAGTGACAAATAGAGATGTCCCAAACTATTCGCCGGCGAACAGTTCACGGCGAACATCGCTTTTTCGCGTTCACCGCGGCGGGCGAACATATGCGATGTTCGGTCGGCCCCCTATACGTCATCATTGAGCAAACTTTGACCCTGTACCTCACAGTCAGCAGACACATTCCAGCCAATCAGCATACCCTCCCTCCCAGACCCTCCCACCTCCTATCAAAAAGCAAGGACAGCATCCATCTTAGATTCCTTCTGAAGCTGCAGTGTTAGTGAGAGCAGGGAGAGTGCTGCTGCTGCTGAATTAATAGGGAAAGCGTTAGCTAGGCCAGTGTTCTGTGTCCACTCCAGTCCTCAAAGACTCATCTGCTGTAAGGACAGCGTCCTGACAGCACCCCAAAAAGCCCTTTTTAGGGCTGGTACATCAGTCTGCTTTTATTTTATTTTTTTATATATATACATATTGCATTTGCCTGCCCGTGTGTGAGAGGCCCACTGACTGTACTGTGCCCACTGCCAGTGCCCACCACTCATATCGGGTGGCACAGTACCTTGCAGATAACAAAGTCATAAAATTTTTACCCTTTAATATAATTGCAGTTGCCTGCCAGTGTGTGTCAGGCCCACAGACTGTACTGTGCCCACTGCCCACCACTTATATAGGGTGGCACAGTACCTTGCACACATAGTCGTGGTCGTGGTGCTGTCGTGGTCGTGGTGCTGTGATTTCCTTTGGCTCTAGAATAATGCCCAGTGTTCAGAGGTCACGTACCCTGAACTCGAAAAATTCTGAGGACATAGTTGACTGGCTTACACAGGACACCCAATCTTCTACAGCTTCTGCTCGGAACCTTGACGCACCATCCTCCTCCAGCTCAGCTTCGGGCACCTCTCAAATTACCACTCGCCCGCCTGCCGCCACCACCAACACTAGCACCACAGCCGATTCACTTGATCTGTCAGAGGAGTTATTTACACATTATTTGGAAGAAATCAGTGATGCGTAACGATTATTGCCAGAGGATGGAGATAACAGGGATATGTCTCAGTCAGGCAGCATTACACACATGGACGTACAGTGTGATGATGATGATGATGTTGTACCCGCTGCTGCTTCCTTTGCTGAGTTGTCAGATACAAGTGAAGCAGTTGATGATGACGATGTGTCCGTGGATGTCACGTGGGTGCCCGCTCGAAGAGAAGAAGAACAGGGGGAAAGTTCAGATGGGGAGACAGAGAGGAGGAGGAGACGAGTTGGAACCAGGGGGAGGTCGTCGCAAGGAGCTAGTGGCACAGTCAGACAGCATGCATCGGCACCCGGGGTCAGCCAGACAGCACGCCAATCAACACATGCTGCTGCCACCACCAGAATGCCGTCATTGCAAAGCTCAGCAGTGTGGCATTTTTTTTGTGTGTCTGCCTCTTTTAACAGCGATGCCATTTGCAACCTGTGCCAAAAGAAACGGAGTCGTGGGAAGTCCAACACCAACCTAGGTACAACTGCTTTGCGAAGGCACATGATCTCACATCACAAACGCCTATGGGATCAACACATGATGAGTACAAGCAGCACACAAACTCAAAGCCACCATCCTCTTCCTGGTCCAGCATCTTCAGCCTTTTCAACCACTGCTGTCCTCCTTGCCCCCTCTCAACCACCCGCCACTCCGCCTCTCACCTTCAGCAGTTCCTACTCATCTGCCCACAGTCAGGTGTCTGTCAAGGAAATGTTTTAGTGTAAGAAGCCAATGTCGCAGAGTCACCCCCTTGCCCGACGTCTGTCAGCTGGCTTGTCGGAACTCTTAGCCCGCCAGCTTTTACCATACAAGCTGGTGGAGTCTGAGGCCTTCAAAAAAATTGCAGCTATTGGGACACTGCAGTGGAAGGTACCCGGCCGAAGTTTTTTTTCACAAATGGCAATCCCCAACCTGTACTCTATTGTGGAAAAGGAAGTCATGGCATGTCTGGCATACACTGTTGGGGCAAGGGTCCATCTGACCACTAATACCTGGTCTGCAAAGCACGGTCAGGGCAGGTATATCACCTACACTGCGCATTGGGTAAACCTGCTGATGGCTGCCAAGCATGGAATGCGTGGCTCTGCAGAGGAGTTGGTGACACCGCCACGACTTGCAGGCAGGCCTGCTGCCACCTCCTCTACTCCTCCTACTCTATCCTCTTCGCTAACCTCCTCGGCTGAGTCCTTTTCTGCTGCTGCATCTTGCTCAACATCAACTGCACCCCCCCAGCTCTTCAGGGGCTATTCCACATCCCGGATACTACAGTGTCACACCGTCTTGTGGTTGACTTGCCTGAAAGCAGAGAGTCACACCGGACCAGCACTCCTGTCCGCCCTGAATGCACAGGTGGATCAGTGGCTGACCCCGCACCAACAGGAGATCGGCAAAGTGGTGTATGACAACGGAAGCAATTTGTTGGCGGCATTGAATTTGAATTCAACACTCCTAATGTTCGACCGCCTGCTCCAACAAGAAAAAGCTGTCAACGAGTATTTGTATGACCGGGTTGCTAGGACAGCCTCTGCGGAGCTGGGTATTTTTTTGCTGTCATGCCTGTTGAGGGACCCTCTGTAATGACCGGCGTCACGCAAAGGGAGGGAAATGGGAAGGCCCTGTCCAAGGGAGAGGGAAAGGTGGTGACCCCTGACTCACCTTGCGGCAGGCACCTGACTGCCCTGACGTCCCTAGACGGGTTCCTCACCTGTACGCTGATCACGTGCCTAAACCCTGGCTTTCCCTAAGATGAGCCCTGTGTAGTGAACGGGGCGGTGGGATCACTAGTCCGCACCACTGACACTAAAGGAAAACACCAAGGAGAGGACAAGAAACAGCTGAGGAGAAGGAGCTACGGATCCCTGAGTGAGCCAAAAAGGATTGCAAGGCAAACCCAGAAAGCTACCATAAAGAAACAGCACTATGTTTCTACATAGAGCACGCAGCCACCCGCTGCGACTTCCTGACCCCGGGTATAACGGAGTCAGGCGTGGCTCTTGACACCCTCGTGACAGTACCCCCCTCTCTACGAGGGGCCTCTGGACACTCAGGACTAGGTCTCTCAGGATGAGAGGCATGAAAAACCCGAACTAACCTGTCGGCGTTTACCTCAGACGCTGGAACCCACATTCTTTCCTCGGGACCGTAACCCCTCCAATGCACCAGATATTGAAGAGAGCGGCGGACCCGACGAGAATCAACAATTTTGGATATTTGAAACTCTAGATTACCATCCACAACAACAGGAGGAGGTGGCATCGGTGACGGTTCTAGAGGTGGAACATATTTCTTGAGTAACGACTTATGGAAGATGCTATGGATTTTAAAAGTCTGAGGTAGCTCCAGGCGAAAAGCCACGGGGTTAATGATGGCTACTATTTTGTAAGGGCCAATGAACCTAGGACCCAGTTTCCAAGAAGGAACCTTCAACTTAATATTCCTAGTAGACAACCACACATAGTCATTCACTCCTAGGTCCGGACCTGGCGACCGTCTCTTATCAGCCATGCATTTATATTTACCTCCCATATTTTTCAAGTTAGCTTGCACCTTCTGCCATACCGATGAAAGAGATGATGAAAACCGTTCCTCTTCGGGAACCCCAGAAGACCCCCCCTCTTTGAAAGTACAGAATTGGGGATGAAAACCATATGCACCAAGAAATGGTGACTTGCCAGTAGATTCCTGACGGCGATTATTTATGGAAAACTCGGCTAACGGTAAATATGATGACCACAACTCTTGGTTTTCAGACACAAAACATCTTAGATATGTCTCAAGGTTTTGGTTGGTACGCTCAGTCTGTCCATTCGACTGAGGATGGAACGCTGAGGAAAAGGACAAGTATACCCCCAAACGGGAACAAAAAGCTTTCCAAAACTTCGAAATAAACTGGGTTCCCCGATCCGAAACAACATCGGAAGGGACCCCGTGAAGCTTCACGATTTCACTGATGAATACCTGAGCAAGAGTCTTAGCATTAGGTAGTGCGGGTAACGCAATGAAGTGTACCATTTTGCTAAACCTGTCCACTACTACCAAGATAACTGTTTTACCCGCAGACAAAGGTAAGTCAGTGATAAAATCCATTGACAGATGTGTCCATGGTCTATTGGGAATGACAAGTGGCAATAAAGACCCTGCAGGACGTGTATAAGAGACTTTCGTGCGCGCACAAGTAGAACAGGAAGACACAAAATCCATTACATCCTGACGAAACCTTGGCCACCAAAAACGACGAGACAATAGCTCCAAGGTTGCTTTACTACCCGGGTGCCCAGCAAGTGCCGAATTATGATGTTCCTTTAATAATTCGAGACGCAGGTTCAACGGTACAAACAATTTCTCTGAGGGGCAAGAGACCGGGGCGTCCCCCTGGGCCTCTAACACCTTCCCCTCCAGAACAGAGTGTACCGCAGAGACAACCACTCCTCTTTGTAGAATGGGTACCGGATCACTCACATTACCCCCTCCAGGGAAACAACGAGATAGTGCATCTGCCTTGGTATTTTTTGCCCCAGGACGATAGGTAATAACAAAGTTAAACCTGGTAAAAAATAGCGACCACCTAGCTTGTCTAGGGGTGAGACGCTTAGCTGATTCGAGGTACAGAAGGTTTTTGTGGTCCGTAATCACAGTGACGGGGTGGATTGCCCCCTCTAAAAAGTGACGCCATTCTTCAAACGCTAGTTTAATAGCTAATAGTTCCCTATTGCCAATATCATAGTTCTTTTCTGCTGCAGATAGTTTTTTAGAAAAGAAAGCACAAGGACGCCATTTGCCAGGAGACGGACCCTGAGACAGCACAGCCCCCACTCCCACCTCTGACTTATCGACTTCAACAATAAAAGGCTGAGAGACATCAGGTTGGACTAGTACAGGTGCCGAGGTAAACCTCTCTTTTAGAGAGGAAAAAGCAATTTTAGCGGCGTCAGACCATTTAGAAAAATCAGTCCCCTTCCTAGTCATGTCAGTTAGGGGTTTTACAATCACCGAATAATTTTTTATGAATTTTCTATAGAAATTAGCGAAGCCCAAGAACCGTTGCAGTGCTTTGAGGTTCTCAGGAAGATCCCAATCTAAAATTGCCTGGACCTTCCTAGGATCCATACAGAAACCTGAAGCCAGTGGTGTATCCAAGCTATGGCAGCCATGGCTAGTGCCATAGGCGCCAAGCGGGGGGGGCGACAAAAAAAAAAATATCATGAAAAAAAAATTCCCACCCATTCTGCAGCCACCTCCTTTAGCCCCAGCGCTGGCGGCGGCACGCAAATTAACTTGGAAAGTACTTTTACCTTGGCTGGACAGTCTGGACTGAGGGCTGGCATGTAGGAGAAAGACAGGCGCCCCCATGATTTTCTATGAATGGGATCGCCCAGTCCGTCCGTGTATCTGCTAACTTGCAGAGGCTCCGCCTCCAGCTCCGCCTCAAGCTCCGCCTACCCTCCTCTGCGACTGCGTATCGTAGCTTCATTTATCCAAGCGTGTCACTCGTGAGGTGACTGACTGCACTGAGGTGAAGTGAGGAGAAGAACTGTGAGAAGTTGGACGATTGGACCCCCAGCCAGGCAGCACTGCTAGTCTGCTACGGTACACACACACATCATGATCACACTGTATAATGATGTACTGACATTCTGCAATCTGCCAAGCACTGCAGGCAACCTAATAAATGTAACCTTGCTAAATACCTAATATAGTGCTGCTAAATATATGGAATAAATAAATTAGAATTATGCATAGATATCCTAAATAAAGTGATTTGTGCAAGTTGTACCTGCTGTTGCACAAATCACTTTATTTATATCTATGGCTATGCATAATTATAATTAATTTAATCCATATTGTGCAAGCACTATATTGGATGGGCTGCTTGCTTCTGTTTGAGACTGTCATGATGCCAGGCTTAGGCTATTGTCACACTGGGGCGTTGCGCTATTGGCGGTAAAGCGTCGCTATTTGAGCGGCGCTTTACTGTAGTTTTTGCGGCGCTATTCAGCCGCTAGCAGGGCGCCTCAAATATGCGGCTCGCAGGACTTTGAGCTTCCACTAGCTGCCCAAAAAGGGTTAAAACCGCCCGCAAAATGCAGCTTGCAGCGGTGCATTGCTGGCGGTTCGGCGGCGCTGCCCATTGATTTCAATGGGCAGTGGCGCTTTCGAATCAGTGTGTACACTGTTCCTACCCCCTCCTGGGAACTACATCTGTGTGGCAGGACGCTCTCTACGTGTTAGAGACATCAAGGAGATGTGAATTACTATGCGTGCTGCAATGCATACTGGGAAATGTAGTTCTTACATGAACGAGCGCCGCAAGCCAGGAAGTGAATGAGAGAACAGAAACTAGAACGCCGGAGGTGATATAGATGAAGGAATTTAATAAGTATTTACTCGTTTTTTAACAGAATCATTACACTATTCTGTTTTTCTACCTTACAAACATTAATTTTAGGCAACAAAAACTTTAATTGGAAGATTAAAGAGTTTGACTTGAAGATTTGTCAGCTGTTTTTTTTTTTGTTAAGGTTATCTAAAAGATGGGTTTAAAATATTTTGACAGGGGCGCAGTTTCAGTGCTTGCCATAGGCGCCATTTTCACTAGATACGCCTCTGCCTGAAGCAGATAATAAATAACCTAGGAACTGTATTTCCTGAACGGCGAAGACACACTTTTCAATTTTAGCATATAATTTATTCGTCCGTAGGACCTGCAGTACCTGTCTGACATGCACCTCATGTGTTTTCAGATCAGACGAATAAATTAAAATATCATCTAGGTATATCACCACAAACCTGCCGATAAGATGACTAAAAATGTCATTAACGAAATGTTGGAAGACGGCAGGAGCATTGGTCAGACCGAAAGGCATGACTAGATTTTCATAATGCCCCTCAGGGGTGTTAAAAGCTGTCTTCCACTCATCCCCCTCCTTAATACGAATCAGATTGTAGGCCCCCCTAAGATCAAGTTTGGAGAACCACCTAGCACCCGCAATCTGATTAAACAGGTCAGGAATGAGAGGAAGAGGGTATGGGTCTCGGATGGTTATCCGGTTTAGTTCGCGGAAATCTAGGCAAGGACGCAGGCCCCCATCTTTTTAACGAAGAAAAACCCTGCAGCCACGGGTGAAGAAGAGGGTCTGATGTGTCCCTTAGCCAAGCTCTCGGAGATATAATCTTTCATGGCTTGTCTCTCCGGACCCGAAAGATTATATAACCTGGTCTTGGGTAATTTTGCACCGGGAATCAGGTTAACCGGGCAATCATAAGGACGGTGAGGTGGTAACTTCTGACAACCCTTTTCAGAAAAAACGTCCTCAAAGTCCGAAATAAATGTAGGTAGGGTAGTTATGGAGGCGACTAAGCAATTGCTATTTAAGCAATTTTCTCTGCAATGCTCACTCCACTCCAATATCTCCCTGGCCTGCCAATCCACCACTGGATTGTGCGCTACCGACCAGGGAAGACCCAACACCACCGGAGTGGGAAGCCCCTCCAGAACATAACATGAAAGCAACTCGTTATGGTGGTCCCCTGCCCGAAGGTGTAAGTTATGGACAATGTGAGTGAGGTTTCTCTGAGACAGAGGAGCAGAATCAATAGCGAATATGGGAATAGGTCTCTGTAGCGTACAGAGAGACAAACCCATAGTGTGGGCAAAATGGGCATCTATCAAATTTACTCCTGCTCCACTGTCTAGAAAAAAAGAAATAGTCTCCATCTTAACGCCAAAAACAACAACCGCTGGCAACACAAATTGCGATGTTCGTATGGAGGAAACGTATACCCCCCGGCTGACATCCTCCACACAGCCTGGGGTTAGTAGTTTTCCGACGGTCTTTTGTTTTTGAGGAAGGAAGGACAGACATTAATAAAATGACCCCTCTCCCCACAGAAAAAAAAAAAACCACGCCTACGGCGAGCCTCAGGAGGACGGACCTGACGAGTAGTTCCTCCTAGCTGAATAGGCTCGTCTAAGTCCGTACAGACTAACTGCTGCTTGGGAGGGGTTACCGATTGCTCCGCTTTTTTCAATCTGTCCCTAAGACGTTTATCTATTCTGATAGCAAGGGACATAACCGCATCAAGGGAAAAGGGAGTCTCATACAGCGCAAGCGCATCCTTAACCCTTTCGGATAACCCAGAGCAGAACTGACTCCTGAGAGCCGGGTCGTTCCACTGAGTATCCGTAGCCCACCTACGGAACTCTGAGCAATACTCCTCTACTGGCCGCTCTCCCTGTAGGAGTAATTTTGATTCAGCCAGTGCGACTCGGTCAGGGTCGTCATATATGAGACCCAAGGCCCCAAAAAATTCATCCACTGACCGGAGAGCCTGGGAATCAGCGGGTAAAGAGAACGCACAGGACTGCGGGTCCCCCTGAAGCAGGGAAATAACAACCCCCACCCGCTGTTCTTCATTACCAGAGGAGTAAGGGCGCAGTTTAAAATATAATTTACAGGCCTCACGGAACGTCACAAATTTGTCCCTTCCCCCAGAAAATCTGTCAGGAAGAGCAACCTTGGGTTCCGCAACAACCTGGTTACCTGTAGCAACCGCTGGGCTTGCGGTCAGTTGTAATTACTGCTGTTGCTGGAGGACCGACGCCTTCAATCCTGCCACCTCCAAAGACAGGCCTTGAAGTTGCTTTGACAAAGCAGCAATTGGATCCATACTGAATTCTAAGTAGGTAGAAAGAATTTTTTTAAATTTTTTTATTTTTTTTTACCTACACAAAATAAGGGCCAGATATAATGTAATGACTGGCGTCACGCAAAGGGAGGGAAATGGGAAGGCCCTGTCCAAGGGATAGGGAAAGGTGGTGACCCCTGACTCACCTTGCGGCTGGCACCTGACTGCCCTGACGTCCCTAGACGGGTTCCTCACCCGTACGCCGATCACGTGCCTAAACCCTGGCTTTCCCTAAGATGAGCCCTGTGTAGTGAACGGGGCGGTGGGATCACTAGTCCGCACCACTGACACTAAAGGAAAACACCAAGGAGAGGACAGACAATACAGACAAAACATATAACCCCATGTGGGCGACAACAGCAGACCACCAAGGCCCACAGGGATCCGGAGGGTAACACTCTGGAACAACAACCAGGGAACACAGTTTACACAGCTCCAGTGGGTCAGTATAGAAGTCCAGGCAGGAAGCTCTATATCTGGCAACCAGAGAAGTGTGAGAGGGGAATATAAGGAGGTTGGGAGTGCTGGACAAGAAACAGCTGAGGAGAAGGAGCTACGGATCCCTGAGTGAGCCAAAAAGGATTGCAAGGCAAACCCAGAAAGCTACCATAAAGAAACAGCACTATGTTTCTACATAGAGCACGCAGCCACCCGCTGCGACTTCCTGACCCTGGGTATAACGGAGTCAGGCGTGGCTCTTGACACCCTCGTGACACCCTCGTATAAAAAGGCTTAAGGAGAATGACCTGTACTGGGTGGCCACGCTACTAGACCCCCGTTATAAGCAGAAAGTGGCTGAAATGTTACCGAATTACCGGAAGTCGGAAAGGATGCAGCAGTTCCAAAACAAGTTAAAAAGTATGCTTTACACAGCTTATATGGGTGATGTCACATCACAACGGGAATCTAACAGGGGAATAGGTGAAAGTAATCCTCCTCCTACCACGACCACGCCGGCAAGGACAGGATGCTTTACAGCCGTGTTGTTGATGGAGGACATGCAGAGCTTTTTAAGTCCTACGCATCGCCACAGCCCTTCGGGGTCCACCCTCAGAGAACGACTCGACCGACAGGTAGCAGACTACCTTGCCTTAACTGCAGATATCGACACTCTGAGGAGCGATGAAACCCTTGACTACTGGGTGTGCAGGCTTGACCTGTGGCCTGAGCTATCCCAATTTGTGATAGAACTTCTGGCCTGCCCCGCTTCAAGTGTCCTGTCAGAAAGTACCTTCAGTGCAGCAGGATGTATTGTCACTGAGAAGAGAAGTCGCCTAGGTCAAAAAAGTCTAGATTACTTCACCTTTATTAAGATGAATGAGGCATGGATCCCGAAGGGACTGACAGTGGGGGATGCATTTGACTAAAAAAGGCCTGATGAGATGCCTTGGGCTATAAAATGGTCCACACGCTGCTGTATTTAATCTCTGCATGCCGGATGACTTCTCCGCCACCAACTATGGTTCAAGCCGCAATGTTTTAGTGCACTTTCTGCCTGGAAAACATCAATTTTTTGGCACACCCCAGATGATAAGGTCGTTGCTTTATTGTGAACAGACCAAAAGTGATCGGCTGGATAATTTTTCATAGAAAAAACATACATTTTTTTTGTGCTCATCTAAGGTGATCATTAAAGCCTACTAGGCCAACAATGGGCCCACACTGCAGAATCATTGTTTTCTGGGTCACTTAACTGTCACTGAACTACCTCAGCACGACCATAGGCTTTGAAAAACCGCCATCGCCTGCAATCTGCCAAAGGTGCACACGAGCACAGTCATCACTACACCAAGATTGACGCATAGAGGTATACAATTTATGTCATGAGTGTGTCAACTATTGACAACTCTTTGCGGTTGTTTTAAATCTATTCGATACACGTCCCCTGATAGGGGACGTAACAGGGATTAAACTGATAAGAATAGTACTACTTAACGCACCACTCATATAGGGTGGCACAGTACATTGCACGGCGCACGCGCAGTGCCCCAAATTAGGAGTAAGAGGACCGACCAACCTTCTTTTTCCATCTCCCGGTTCCTAAAATCTATTCCATACACCGGCCTCTGATAGGGGACGTAACAGGGATTAAACTGATAAGAATAGTACTACTTAACACACCACTCATATAGGGTGGCACAGTATATTGCACGGCGCACGCGCAGTGCCCCAAATTGGAATTAAGAGGACCGACCAACCATCTTTTTCCATCTCCTGGTTCCTAAAATCTATTTCATACACCGGCCTCTGATAGGGGACAAAACAGAAATTAAACTGGTAAGAACTGATTTTGTGTTGTCTTCACTATTGCATAGTCTGTTCATTTGTGTGCCTTCAGCACCATCTAGTGACCTTTATCTGTAAGTGCATCTTTTGCCTTGTTAAGTTATGCATATTCATTAGGTCACCTGACTTCCTGCTCACAGTGCTTTCTGGGAAAGAGACAGGCTCCTGCTTCCTTTTCTCTTCACCTCATGGAAGGAGCAGCTACTCATTGTGTGTCTCTTGCTAAAGCATCGTCGGTAAGGGATTATTTCATGTTTTTGTATTAGTTTTGTGTACACTGTACTGTATACTCAGTTCTTGTATGTTCATTTTCCTATAGTTTACCTTATCTACTGCCGGTTAATAAAAACCACAGACTACAGAAACAAGTCTCATCTTATTAACTAGTAGAATGGTGATATCTGCCTGTTGAACTGCATACAGACCCCGGGGGTACATGTTGTGAGAACAGGACAGTAAACGACGACTTCCAGCGAGAGAGACGCACCTGACTACACAGAAGTCTGTTACGGTCCACGCAATAGCTGCAAACGGATACCACAGCGACTTCTATACAGTCCAGTGCTGCAAGGGGATAGCCGCTTCAAGCAATGTAGACACATTTGATTGCATACTGTGATCGCTCTCTAAGCACAGCGACCGGCATTCCACGGCACGGTAGTCTCTACGCAGTTAAGTGTCTTCACCAACACCATGTCGTGTAGCACAGTATCAAGCTACAAGACAAGATCAAGGAAGGATGGTTCCACTAAGTCGTCTTCCGTTAGCAATGCGGCTGCCATTGCCCGCGCAAAGGCAGAAGCCGCGAAGGTCAAAGCAGCCTTTGCCGAACAAGAAATGAAGATGAAAGAAGAAAAGGCACAGCTAGAGGCTGAGAAAGCAAAGCAACAGGCTTCAATAGACATGCAAAAGGTCCTCTTAGATGCGAAGCTAGAGAAACTCGCCGTAGAGAAAGAAACGGCAGCCGCCATAGCTGAAGCAGAGTTCTTGGAAGCAATGGAATACAAGAAAACCGGAAGTCACCACAGTGTGCTTAGCCAAGAACTCGGCCAGCAAGATCCCGTACAACGCACTTCAGAGTACGTCCGTCAACACTCTAGACCAAACAGCAATGCTGATCCATTCCCAGGAACCGAAGACGTCACCTATGCCACAAAAGAATCATACCGTCCAAAAGAAAGAGTCACGCTCGGAACCCAGTCTTACAAACAAGAGAGCCCAGAGCCACGTGACAAAACTCCAGCTAACTTCCCTGCACACCAAGGAAGCCAGCTTCCAGTCCAGCCTGCAGAACCACCTTATCCCACAAGACGGCATGATATGGGCTGGCCTAAGTCAGAGACTCCATACAGGTATGATCGCCCACCACACTCTCACTGTGACTTTCCACCTCCAACCAACCTTGGTAGTAACCATAGCACAATAGACTTTGCCAGGTTCTTTACTAAACGTGAGCTAGTTACAAAGGGACTGGCGAAGTTCAGTGATCGCCCTGAAAACTATAGAGCATGGCGGGCCTCCTTTTATAACATTACAAAAGACTTGGGTCTGTCACACAGTGAGGAGATAGACTTCCTTGTAGATCGGCTTGGAAAAGACTCTGTAGAACATGCCAAGAGAATCAGGGATATTAATATAAACTACCCAGAGATTGGCGTTGTTTAAAAGAATTGACGAATTCCCTAAAATATCTAGCAAAGGGTTCCAGAAACTTAGGGATTTAAGTGACCTACTGATGGAATTACAGGTTGCCAAAGCCGAAGGGGATTTACCGGGGCTTGCTTTCCTCGACACTGCCAGAGGTGTCAAGCCTATTGTATTAAAGCTTCCCCACAACCTGCAGGAGAAATGGGTCTCCCACGGGTCAAGGTACAAACATATCCACAATGTGCCATTCCCTCCCTTCAGTGTGTTTGTTGACTTTGTAAGGCTAGAAGCTAATATTCGTAATGACCCTAGCTTTGATCTATCACAGTCTTGTGCCACTCCCTATGACCACAGACCACACAAAGGATCAGTGGCAGTGCACAAAACTAACATTTCACCTGCAGATTCTTACAGGCATTACAGCTCCGCCAGCCACGAAACAGTCAAAGATCCTGGTAAGCAGTGCCCTCTACACAAGAAGCCACACCCTCTTCTGAAGTGCAGAGCCTTTAGAGAAATGTCCATAGGAGATCGCAAAGCCTTCCTCAAGGAGAACCGCATCTGCTACAAGTGCTGCTCATCAACATCACATATTGCCAAAGACTGTCAGGTTAGTGTAAAATGCACTGAATGCAACAACTCAGATCACAACACGGCCTTACATCCTGGGCCTTTCCCATGGACCTCATCACAGAGTAACAGTGCCAGAGAGCATGGCGGGGAGGAAAGTAACTCTGAAGCTAACCCACCAGCAGTTACTTCACAATGCACTGAAGTCTGTAAAGGACTCATAGGCGGCAGGTCCTGCTCAAAAATCTGCCTAACAAAAGTATACCCAAAGGGCTGCAGAGACAAAGCCATCAATGTGTACGCTATCCTAGATGACCAAAGTAATGCGTCCCTAGCCAAATCTACTTTCTTTGACATTTTCAACATCAAAGGGCCTAACACTCCTTATTCTCTAAAGACTTGTGCGGGTACTGTAGAAACAGCGGGGAGGAGAGCTAGTGGCTACCTAATTGAATCCATAGATGGTAAAACGTGTCTTTCCTTACCAACTATTACTGAATGTAACCAAATCCCTGATAATAGACACGAGATCCCTACACCAGAGGTAGCCATACATCACCCCCATTTACAGCGTATAGCCCATCTCTTACCAAAACTCGATCCTAACGCTCAGATAATCCTACTCCTAGGGAGAGATATCTTACAAGTTCATAAAACTAGAGAACAGATTAATGGCCCACATCATGCTCCTTATGCCCAAAGGCATGACCTAGGATGGGTCATAGTAGGAGATGTCTGCTTAGGAAGCATACACAAACCAACCTCCATTAATAGCATGCTCACAAGCACATTAGATAATGGACGTCCCTCTATTTTCCAACCATGTAAAAACAACTTCCTCATAAAGGAACTGCCACATAGTACTCAACTACCTTGTTCTTTCATAGACTCTGTAGACCACGACATAGCTTGTGACAGTGACGAAGACCACTTAGGTTGCTCAGTGTTCCAAAGGACCAAGGAGGACAATCAGGTAGCAATGTCCCACGAAGACAGATTGTTTTTAGAAACCATGCAAAAGGAAATCACTAAGGATGAAACAAATAGTTGGGTCGCACCCCTTCCCTTCAGGCCTCAAAGACAACGTTTGCCTAACAACAGAGAGCAAGTCTACAGACGTTTTGTTTCTCTAAGACGTAGCTTCCACAAGAAGCCAGAAATGAGAGATCACTTCTTTACTTTCATGAGGAAAATATTTGAGAATGGTCATGCTGAGGTAGCTCCCACCCTTAAAAACTCAGAAGAATGTTGGTATTTACCCATATTCGGGGTTTACCACCCAAAGAAACCAGGTCAAATTAGAGTAGTGTTTGACTCTAGTGCTAAATATGAAGGCGTCTCCCTAAACGACGTCCTGCTCTCAGGTCCAGATCTTAACAACAAGCTCCTAGGAGTACTGCTTCGTTTTCGTAAAGACTCTGTTGCCTTCATGGCGGACATTCAGCAGATGTTTCATTGCTTTCTCGTTAAAGAGGAACACAGAAACTTCTTAAGATTTCTTTGGTTTATTGATAATGACCCCACAAAAGATATCGCGGAGTACCGCATGCGGGTACATATCTTTGGTAACAGCCCCTCTCCTGCAGTTGCAACTTATGGTCTCAGACACTCTGCTCAGGAAGGCGAACTAGAATATGGGTCAGACGTCAGACAATTCGTAGAAAGAGACTTTTATGTAGATGACTGTCTAAAATCACTACCAACTGTTGATTGCGCAGTAAGTCTCCTTAAGAGAGCTCAAGAAATGCTCGCATGCTCAAACCTGAGACTCCACAAAATAGCCTCCAATAGTAAGCAGCTGATAGAAGCATTTCCCTCTCAAGACCACTCAAACGACCTACAGAGCTTAGACTTAGGGACTGACTCCCTTCCTACACAACGTAGCCTTGGTCTCCTCTGGGATCTAAAATCAGACACGTTTACCTTCCAAGTCAGCCAGGAAGAGAAGCCCTTTACCCGTAGAGGTGTCCTGTCTGCCATAAACAGTCTTTATGATCCCTTGGGATTCACGGCCCCCGTTACAATCCAGGGCAAATCACTACTTAGAGACTTAACTCAGGAGACATTGGATTGGGATCACCCACTTTCCCCTGAAAAAAGAAACATATGGATAGAGTGGAGAAACTCCCTAAAGACTTTATCTAACCTGCATGTTCCACGTTCTTACGCTCCTGTGCCATCCACAGAAGTAAAAACACAAAGACTTTACGTATTCTCTGACGCGTCCGTCAAAGCAATTGCCGCTGTAGCTTATCTTAAAACTATAGACAACAAAGGTCAGTGCCACACAGGGTTTGTCATGGGCAAAGCAAAACTCGCACCACTTCTCGAACATACAATACCCAGGTTAGAACTCTGTGCCGCTGTACTAGCCGTTGAACTAGCTGAATTAATTACATCAGAGATAAACCTAGAGATTCGAGACACCGAGTTTTATACAGACAGTAAAGTGGTCCTGGGCTACATTTACAACCAAACTAGGCGTTTCTATGTCTACGTTAACAACCGAGTGTTAAGAATCAGGAGGTCCACTTTCCCAAAGCAATGGCACTTTGTACCTACTGACCATAACCCAGCAGACTTAGCAACCAGGTCAGTTGCTGCCAGTCACCTTAAGGACACAGTTTGGTTCACGGGTCCTGCTTTTCTATACAACTCAGAACATTCTTCTGCCTGTGATTCATATGAGTTGTTAGATGCAGATTCTGACAAAGAAATCCGCCCCCAGGTATCTGTGCTACTTACTGTAAATTCGTACAATCAGCTCGGTAGCCACCGTTTCATCAGATTTTCCACCTGGAAGTCACTCGTGCGAGCTATCACCTGTTTAGCACACGTAGCCCGTTCCTTCAAGCATGCCCCATTTGTTATGGAATGTAACTGCAAAGGTTGGCACCATTGTAAGAATGGATACTCAGTAAGTGAGCTAGAACAATCAAAAAATCAAATTATTTGTTCCATGCAACAAGAGACATTCGCCAAGGAACTCTACTGCATCAACAACCTAAAACCTGATGACATTGTTCTTGTTAAAGACTCTCGGGCCCAAAGAAATCATTGGCCTTTGGGCCTCATTACTAAAGTGTTTCCCAGTGAAGATGGACATGTCCGTAAAGTTGAGGTCAAGATCTTCAAACAAAATGAGACCAAACTGTTTATCAGACCTACTTCCGAACTAATCCTACTGTTATCTGTTGAGGACTCTAATAGTGACATCGGCTGATGTCAAGCGGGGAGTGTGTTGTCTTCACTATTGCATAGTCTGTTCATTTGTGTGCCTTCAGCACCATCTAGTGACCTTTATCTGTAAGTGCATCTTTTGCCTTGTTAAGTTATGCATATTCATTAGGTCACCTGACTTCCTGCTCACAGTGCTTTCTGGGAAAGAGACAGGCTCCTGCTTCCTTTTCTCTTCACCTCATGGAAGGAGCAGCTACTCATTGTGTGTCTCTTGCTAAAGCATCGTCGGTAAGGGATTATTTCATGTTTTTGTATTAGTTTTGTGTACACTGTACTGTATACTCAGTTCTTGTATGTTCATTTTCCTATAGTTTACCTTATCTACTGCCGGTTAATAAAAACCACAGACTACAGAAACAAGTCTCATCTTATTAACTAGTAGAATGGTGATATCTGCCTGTTGAACTGCATACAGACCCCGGGGGTACATGTTGTGAGAACAGGACAGATTTTTTTAATTTAAAAAAAAGAGGACAGCCTCTACGGAGCTGGGTATTTTTTGGCCGCGTTACTGAACGCTCATGCACAATGGCTGTAGGCTCAAGCGTCCTTTTGCGGCGGTGACAAACCTGGTCAGTTAAACCCAAGGCAACATCATCAACCTCATCCCATATGCGTTTTTTCTGGTTCGTGCCCTGCGAAGAGTTCTGGATCAGGCCGTAGATGAGCATGAGCAGCCTTGTCGTCGTCGATTGCTGGACCTGCGGCAACGCAGAGAGAGCAGTTTGAAGAAGAGGAGTCAGAGGAGGAAGGTGGCTTTGAGGAGGTGGAAGACCAACCACAGCAGGCGTCCCAGGTGGCTTGTTGTCACCTTTCGGGGACCCTTGGTGTTGTACGTGGCTGGGTGGAGGAAGAGACCTTCAATGACGTCAGTGAGGACAAGTAAAGGGACATGGCTAGCTTGGTATCCAACCTTGTGCAAATGGGGAGTTTGCGGTTGTGCAATTGGACTGTTTGCGGTTGTTTGCGGTGCGTTAAACGGGGAGTTTGGTCTGTCAGAGTTTGGTCTGTCACTGTGAAACGGGCGTAACCCTTACACTACCTGATCGATACAACATCATAGCTGAGTATACACACACTGGATGTTTTAAAGCACATTATTCCAAACAATTTAGGAATGTTAGGTGATTTATGCCCTTTTTGGATTAAAACCCGACTCTGCGTCAACTACGTAATTTTCCATGGGAGTTTTGCCATGGATCCCACTCCGGCATGCCACAGTCCAGGTGTTAGTCCCCTTGAAACAACTTTTCCATCACTATCGTGGCCAGAAAGAGTCCCTGTGGGTTTTAAAATTCGCCTGCCTATTGAAGTCTATGGCAGTTCGCCCGTTCGCGAACATTTGCGGAAATTCGCGTTTGCCGTTCGCGAACGGAAAATTTTATGTTCGCGACATCTCTAGTGACAAACTGAAGTAAAAAAAAAAAAATGCTTTTTCAACAGAAATTGGCTCAGTGCTTGCTTAAAAAAACTGTGCACTGCACCCACAAAACACATTGGATTGAGATCGCTGAGTTATAAGGCAGTTCTTCTTAGTATTTATCCCTGATCTGTCCCTGACAGCAGCAGCATCCTCTCCCTACACTAAAAATAGCAGAGTGACTTGCAGCGCTACGTGACTCAGCCTTATATAGAGGCTGGGTCACATGCTGCAGTTGGCCAATCACAGCCATGCCAATAGGAGGCATGGCTGTGATGGCTTCTAAAGGCACACAGTTAAACGCTTGTTGATTGGCTGCTTTGCAGCCTTTCAAAAAGCGCCATAAAAATCGCCGAACACCGAACACAAGCCCAAACTTTTACATAAATGTTCGGGTCCGAGTCCAAAAAAGCTAAAGTTCGGTACGAACCCGAACTTTACAGTTTGGGTTCGGGTTCGCTCTACTCTAATGACAATGTAAAGTCAAAACTGGGATCATTTTTATTCCTCGCCTGTTGAGTAACAAAGTCTACAACACCACGAAAGGGGGGGCCAGGGGATGATGCAGCACGCCAGACCTGCAGGGTATTGCGATTATGAGGTCACGGTTAATGGGCAAGCGAGGGTTACTCACAGTTCTGTAGGAAAACCCTGGGCAGGCGTACAGCAGTGAAGGAGAGGCTGGCACAGGGGTCCTCTGGGGCACACTCTGTATATAGGGACCAGGCCTGATGGTGGATGAGGTGCCCTGGATGTTGCAGGTGTTTAATGTGCCTGGGGCAAGGTCCCTTTAAGAAACATGACGCCAGTGCCTGTAACGGGGGCACACCGATTTATAGGGGAACAATACATATAAAAGCATATAGAAAATACATTACAATGGACGGTTAAATATACTGCCACTGTCCCTCAGGAGTAGGAGTACAACGTGGCCCAATTGACCCTTGTGTAGTGCCCACCTTTACCTAGTGGGACACTACATACCCCCATGCTATGACGTTGCCCGTCCTCGGTGCAACATAAGGGGCCCTGCCCAGCTGGAAACTGCGCCTGAAAGACAAAAATTAATGCAAAGCAGGAACACACATCTACATTTGCAAATACACATACATATATATCAGGCAGCTCCACTGGCTCAGGAACAAGTCAGGTGAAAAGGGGCGTCGTTCTCTTCTCTCAGGATAGTATAAGGGAACAGGGGGCGCTGACCTGGTGCAGCGTATCAAGGATACCAGGATAGTCCATAATAAAATATAATAGTCCCATAAAACAGCATCTCAGAGGCCCACATAAATTAGGGTAATCTCTGGGCACATTTTCTTGAATTGAGATTGCACATAAAAGTCACAGCACTTAAAAGTCCACTTTATTAAAATGGCATATAAAATAAGTGCTGTAATGTCCCTTAATCAACCTGAAAAGGGGGTTAAAGGGTTAAGGTGCAAATAAAATAGACACAACTTGGCTTTGTATACTTGGAGCAGGCAGGAGGTCCTGTAAACAACATGGCAGCAGAGCAAGTATTATTGTCAGTGGCCTTGCAACTGTCACTGGGCCGTGGGGAACTGGCAGCAGCTCAATGGTGCCAAAACAAAGGACTCCTGGAAGGGTTAAATCCTCTTTGAAATAAGGGTCCCTCAGCAAAAGAGATCAGTGCAATGGTCTGGCAGGCATACTCACAGGTGCATATCCGCTCTGCCTGTAAATTGGGCCTGATTCTAGGATCCACATATGGCTGGGCCCACAAAATTGTATTCGGCGGCAGTTGCAACATGAAGGGTCCCCTTATAGGTATAGGCCCCATAGGCCTAGGGGTATATGCCGCGGGAGGCCCCAATGCCTCAAGAGAAGTGCTGGCTCTGGGCGTATTCCCAGCAAGGAGCCCTGTGGCCTCAGGAGTCACGGACTGTACGCAGCGACTTCTGGCATAAGTAAGTTTCCCCGGAGCCGTGATAGCGGCTGCAGCTACAATGGATGGCCGGCTGGTAGGGACAGGCACCCTTACCTCTGGCTCAGAGACGTCTGAGTCCTTGGTTACACTTTGTCTTTCCAGTGGCGGAGACGGGATCCTAGAGGTGGCAAGCTGGCGCAGGCCTCGCAATTGAAGTTCGAGTCGGATGATCTGGTCGTCCAAACTTTCAGGCTCTGCGTCGCTGCTGGGATCCTCTGTCGTCACCGCAGGTGCAGGTAAGTGATCCGGCTTGTCTTGCGCGGCCACTGCAGGTTCGGGTGCCGCGTCTGCCCTTTTTCCTTTACGGATATTATCCAGCGCAGCGTGGAATCGCTCTAAGTTCTCCAACTCCTTTATGGCCTTTTCCCGGCGGGGCAGTTCAGGTGACTGGTAGGGGCTTACCCATTTCTCCACTACGGTGGGCTGCCAAAACACATTTGGGCCAATGAAAGAGCCCCGCTCCTGGAAGGTGGTATGGGTCGGTGCTGTTGGACGCTCCGGTTCATATCCCGGGCTGGCAAATTCCTCGTCCTCTTCCCAATCCTCTGATTTCGGCTTAGGACAGGTCACAGCGGTAGCGTAGGGGCCACGCAGGCCCTCGGCAGGGGTAAACTCTACCTCCTCTCCCTCGCGGAGATTATGTAAATGTTCTGGGAGGTAGCTCCTTTTGACAGATCTGCGATTTACGTATAGATCCCTGCCGGTAGTGTAGTCTTTAATAAAACCGAAGCCTCGGTCCTTGTCAAAGGCCACTACCAACCCCATTCTCCTTTCCAGGCGGGGTTGGTTGTCGGTGTGGCGCTCATATACGATTTTTGCCAACTCCTCAAAATAAATCTTGGTACGAGTGGTCTTTTTGATCGCGGCCTTCCGCACTTCTGCCATCAGTGCCGACCATTGCATAGAGGGCCGGAAGAAGTCCTTCCACGAGCCGAAGCCATTCCCGGAGAGTAGGCCGGTGGAGCGTCCTCTTGCTCCTTATTAGCAGAATCCATTTCAAATCCAACAGGTGCGGCCAGTAATTCAAAACAGTCCTCACTCTCCAACATGCTCGATCCTTCTCTGGAGAGCGACAGGGCGGCACCCAGTATCTCGCCTGCGACCTCCCACTGCTCCGGGAGGCCGCCCCCCGGGTACTCCAACATGGGGGAGGCGGAGTCTTTTCCAGCAGACATGTAAATTTGCAGACAGGGCGGTGGCACGGACCTACAGCCTTTCCCGCTCTTCTAGCAGAAGGCGCCAATTTTTCCCGCCAATACAGTGCAAAGATGACGCAGCAAATATATCCAGTCAGGTTAAGCGGCCATCTTTGAGCAAAATGCTGTCTATTCACTGACAGCAAGCGGTGCCTTTAAAACAGTAAAACAGTCCATGCAATAAAATCTTCACACCGCGATTCTTACAGTTCTCTTTGGCCCAGCAATTTCTCTATGAACAAGTAGGGCTTAGTCACTTTATGGGTATATAACGGCACACAGTTTAATTCCACAATGGCGCAGGAATAATCCGTAAATCCTGTTTGTGACGCCAATTTATGCAGCACGCCAGACCTGCAGGGTATTGCGATTGTGAGGTCACGGTTAATGGCCAAGCGAGGGTTACTCACAGTTCTGTAGGAAAACCCTAGGCAGGCGTACAGCAGTGAAGGAGAGGGGCACACTGGGGCACACTCTGTATATAGGGACCAGGCCTGATGGTGGATGAGGTGCCCTGGATGTTGCAGGTGTTTAATGTGCCTGGGGCAAGGTCCCTTTAAGAAAAGTGACGCCAGTGCCTGTAACGGGGGCACACCGATTTATAGTTGTAGTAAATGAGGAACACGATGGTATGGTGAACCAAACTTTTTTTTACTAGCAACAGTTCAACTTTGTACAGTTTGTTGTAAGCACAGTTCCATATAGCAGGTTCACATCACAAGCAGGCTTTCTACAATAATGGCAGGTATACTGTTCCTTGCAAGATACTCAGAGGTTAACAATCAACACTTCCCAGACCAGGCTGCACTATTCCTCAGTTATTCTGGCTGGCTGTATTCCAAGGCCCGTATGCCCAAATGCTGGCTTTTATCCTTGGTAGCAATCTTCCTCAGGTATATATCACTTGCCTTAGCTCAATGTCCCTTCTGCCCTTCAGCTTACTTGTTTTAGCTGGAAACACTGGCTCTGCTTGGCTTGTGGGAACTGCAGGTTTCTCCCAGGAGGCACACTCTTCTCTTGGGGTGACTCTTCAGAGCTAACATAGGCTCAGGAAACTTCAGGCAGGCTATACTCCTTCACTAGCCTCCTGGTGGCAACTAGAAGCCTGGACTGTCCAGCTGCATGTCAGGAGGGGGCCCTCAGCATATCTCTGGCTGGTGCCTTCTCACTTCTGTCTCCACAGACTCCTGAATACAGACTAACTCCTCCCTGTCTGGGCCTGAATATTTATACTAGGGGCTCCCTATCTCCCTCTAGTGTCTAGGATGCTACACTACACCCCAATATGCCTGCTGTACATATCACAGGGGAACAATACATATAAAAGCATATAGAAAATACATTACAATGGACGGTTAAATATACTGCCACTGTCCCTCAGGAGTAGGAGTTCAACGTGGCCCAATTGACCCTTGTGTAGTGCCCACCTTTACCTAGTGGGACACTACATAGGTACATTATGAACCTGTTTATAATAGAAACCACGTGTGATCCACTTTTCCTGTAGATTATAAGGTAGTTTTTGGACAATTGGGTTGACACCTCTGGTGGTGTCCAGGAATGCTATCCCCGGCAGATCTCCTTCTGCCTGAGCAACCTGTATCTCTATCAACAAGTCACTGAGTTCCCTGAGCTTCTGGTGACCCCTACCCACTATTCTGGGAAAATTATCAATTCTTTTATATAAAGCATTTTCTATAGCTTCTATTGATCTATAACACTCATCAAGTCTTTCCCACACCATCTTTAGGCCTTTGCCCGGATAGTTTATGTTAATGTCTCTGATTATTTTGGCGTGTTTAGCAGACTCGCTTCCATGCCACTTTACCAAGAGATCTAACTCCTGACTACAGGCAAGATATGTCTCTTATGGCGTTTTGGAAGGAGGCTCGCCTTGCCCTGTAGTTCTCAGGGCGACCAGTGAACTTTATAAGTCCTTTGGTAACCAGCTTCCATTTAGCAAAGAACTTAGCGAAGTCCATGGCAGCCCTGTTAGTGCCAATACTACCTGGTGTGTTTTGTTATGCTGCGTGTGTGGTGCATCACCTTACCTTTTAGGGTTTTCTGGCTTAGGGAAGTCTGTATAATACCATTCTGATGCGAAGGTTGTCCCTTTAAGTCGAAGCAAAGGTTGTAGCTTCTGTTCTGTAGGGCGGTAGTTGTGGCTGGCATCGATTTGTTGCATACCGTCCTGCTCGATGTACTATGGTTCAAAGTAGGATCTTTGGCACTCTGTACAGGCTGGCTGATATGCTGGATCATAGTTGTCATGGACATACTCTGAGACGCGATGTGCTGGATCTTGTTGATCTAGGTCTGGCCCAAGTACTTTGCTATGTTTCTCGGATCCCGGAACTCTGTGGCTTCTAGGAACTCTGCTTTGGCTATTGTGGCTGCCGCTTCTTTCTCTGCGGCTAGTTTTTCCAGTGACACTCGCTTGAGTACTCTCTCCTTTTCCATTGAAGCTTGACGGCATACTCTCTCTTCTTCAAGTGCCGCTTGGCGGGGTACTCTCTCTTATTACAGTGACGCTTGCAGGCATGCTCTCTCTTCTTTCAGTGATGCTTGCAGGCATACTCTCTCCTTTTCCATTAATGCTTGCACGCATGCTCTTTCTGTTTCTAAATCTGCTAGCTTTAGTTTCATCTCTTGTGCAGCAAAGGCAGAACTTACTTTTTCAGCCTCAGCTTCTGCAAGGGCGAAAGCAGCCTTTTGTTTTATTGAAGACTTGCTAGAGCAGCTTGCTCGTGACCTGGTCCTGGAACAGATATTTGATCGCCTCGGCACCACGTTTGAGGCCAGAACGGTGTCCGAAGTTAAGATGCGATTTTTCAGCAGGAAGCAACAGCCGGGCGAGTCACTCCGTGATTTTGCTCTGTCCCTGCAAGAGACGCTGAGGGCTGTGGTCCAGGTGGACCCCAAGGAGGCTGAGAATCAGGACCGGACTCTGAGAGAGCAGTTCATTGCGGGTATAAACACCGAACATTTAAAGGGCCAGCTGAGGATGCTGTCGGCCCAACACCCCAATTGTGCGTTTTTGGACTTTAAAGAGCTGGCCATCAGTATCCTAGGCCAAAACCCGCCCACGGGGCCAGCGGCCTCCCTTGAACCTCAGGCCTGTCAGTCAAAAACTGTCAATGTGAGGCCGTCTGGGGTCAGTCAAGCCACGCAGGCTCCAGTAACCGATGTGGTGGCGGCACTAATGGAGCAGGTAAACCATCTCACTAAGAGCCTGGAGAAGGTGTGCAGGAAAATAGAGGAATGGGAGAGACCATTGCTACTGGAAGATGAAAGCCCCCTTCCTCCAAGGCTCCCGCCTGCATATAAAGATGTATATCCCAAGGAGCCTGATGGACGACCGAGTTACCGGTCTAGAAATCGCAAACAGCCTGTCTGCCACTATTGTAAAAAATATGGATACACGGAATCAACATGTTGGCAGTAAAACGGGCCACCCCCGAGGCCGAGGACCGCCCCTCGGGAGGTAGAACAATAGGTCCAAGGGATCCAAGCTGGATGCCCAGATACGTAGGATCTCGTCCAAAAATTAACATATGTATCAACGGGATACCTTTTGAAGCCCTGCTGGATACTGCGTCTCAGGTCACCACCATCCAACAACCCGCCTTTGACAAATTCTGGGATTCTAGTCTCCTCACCCAGCCACCAGAGTCCTGGCTAGATATCATCGCCAGCAATGGCAAGCCAGTGAAAGTCCATGGGTACTGGGAACCTACCCTTCAGGTGGGAGAAGCCACCTTACCACAGCAAGGTGTGATTGTGGTACAAGCCGGAGATAAAGTAGGACACCCTGTGATCCTAGGGACTAATGTCTTTAAAAATTGTTACCCCGAAGTGCTTGAAGCTTTGAACCAAACTATATCTTCGGCCTCGCCTGCTTCCAGAAGAGCCATTCAAAAGACTATCAGTGTGCTGTGTGCTCAGCAAATGGAAAAGGAGAAATCTGTACTGTCCGGATCCGGAATAACCGGCCGGTAATTCTGCCTCCGAATTCACAAATCATCCTGTGGTGCCGTGCTGTGCTAGGGATCCAGGGCCAGGACTATCAAGCCCTAGTGGAACCTATCCAAATTGAGAATCATCCCTTCGTGCGAACAGCCAAGAGCCTGGTGACCGTATCTCAAGGTAAAGTGCATGTCCGTTTGATTAATTTTGGTGATCACCCCGTTACCCTTTTTAAGCACTGCCCCGTTGCTCAGCTTTTCCAGGTGTCTTTCCAGGATGTGATCCGTCTGCCTGCCACGGAGACGTTCCAGACCGCGCAGAGCAGCAGCGCCCCGGCCAGCGCCTCTTCAATACCCTGGTGGGAGGATCTTCATGTGGGGAACGAATCCACCCGAAGGGGCAAATAGAGGGAGTCCTGAGTCTGGTGAAAGAGCACCACAAGGCCTTTAGCAAGCACTCCACGGACTACGGAGAGGTCAGTGTAATCAAACACACCATACCCACTGGCTCTCATCCTCCTATCAAGGAGAGATACAGACCCATACCACCTACTACCTATCAGTCTGTGAAAGAGATGATACAAGAGATGAAGGACTCTAATATAATCCGGGAGAGTCATAGTCTCTGGGCTGCGCCCCTAGTTCTTGTCCGAAAAAAAGATGGCAGCATAAGGTTCTGCGTGGATTATAGAAAAATCAATCAAATCACCCACAAAGATGCTTATCCGTTACCACGCATTGAGGAGTCCTTGACTGCCTTGGGGTCCTCAGCCTACTTCTCCACTCTAGACTTAACTAGCGGGTACTGGCAGGTACCTATGGCCCCAGAGGATCGGGTGAAGACCGCTTTTACTACGCCTATGGGCCTGTTTGAATTCAATGATATGCCTTTCGGACTGTGTAACGCTCCAGGGACGTTCCAGCGGTTGATGGAGCGTTGTTTAGGCCATAGAAACTTTGAGACTGTACTACTATACCTGGATGACGTCATTATGTACTCCAAGACGTATGAGGACCATTTAAAACACCTGGCTGAAGTGTTTCAATATGGCCTTAAAATTAAGCCGTCCAAGTGCCATCTGCTGAAACCAGCAGTAAAGTGTCTGGGGCACGTTGTTAGTGCCGAAGGAGTCCACCCTGATCCTGATAAACTTGCTGCTGTCCGTAATTGGCCTACTCCCACCACCGTGAAAGAGGTGAGAAGTTTCCTCAGCTTTGCAGGATATTATAGGCGCTTCATCCCGCATTTCTCACAGATTGCGGATCCGATCCAGGAACTCCTAAGGGGGCATCCCAAGAAGAGTCCAAAGACTCCTATCCCTGTTGAATGGAATGAAGAACGGGAGATTGCCTTCCAGCTCCTAAAGAAGAAGCTGACTGAACCCCCAGTCCTGGGTTACCCGGATTATCAGAAGCCATTTCACCTCTACATGGATGCCAGTAAAAGAGGCCTGGGAGCCGTGTTGGCTCAAGTGCAAGACAACAAAGAGAGGGTGATTGCCTACGCCAGCAGATCCCTAAGGGGAGCTGAGAAAAACGATCAGAATTATAGTTCCTTCAAGGTAGAGTTCCTTGCTTTAGTGTGGGCTGTGACCGAAAAAATTCAAAGACTATCTTGCTGCCACTCCGTTTGTCGCCTTCACGGACAACAACCCCCTGGCGCATCTGAATACAGCCAAGTTAGGGGCGCTGGAGCAAAGATAGGCCTCCCGCCTGGCCAACTATGACTTCACTGTGAAGTACCGAGCAGGCCGCTCCAATGATAATGCAGATGCCCTGTCTCGGCTTCCCACAACAGAAGCACCAGACAAACCAAAGGATGCCTGGGAAAAAGTGGAGATGCCGGCGTTTTACAACAAGTTTGCTCAGCAAGGTAATATTCGCACTGAAAATCACTCAGCTGCTGATCCCTCTTCATCAAATATTCCCGAGTCCAGAGGCGAACAAGAAAGGTGGATCAAGCTCCAGTCAGAAAGTAGAGTCCTCGGTGAACTGCTCGACTTCCTTACCAGTGGGAGAACTCCTGAGAGAGTCCGCAGGAAGAGTGCAGACCCAGAACTAATGAGACTGTGGAGACATCGCCACCAACTCTTCCTCCAGTGTCCTGCGATAGGGTGTACCAGATCCTCATACCACGTTGAGATGCCAGTCTGGTGTTAGAGATGTATCATGACCAAAACGGACACTTCGGCGTGCAGAAAACCGAGGCCACCATTCGCAGGAGATTCTATTGGATCGGGATGAGAGAAGACATTGAGAAATGGTGCCGGCAATGTACTACCTGTGTCGTTGGGAGAAGTGAATGCCACGACCAGAGAGCACCTCTCCACCCTATCGTGAGTAAAACTCCTTTAGAACTTGTTGCCATTGATCATGTGAAGTTGGAGCCAAGTCGCTCAGGGTATACTTATGTCATGACCATTATTGATCACTTCACTAAGTTTGTCGTAGCAGTGCCTGTGAAGGATCTGACAGCCAAGACTGTGGCAGAGGCGTTCTGGAAGCATTTCCCCCTGCCCTACGGCTGCCCAGAGAGGATCCTCACTGACCAAGGGTCTGCGTTTGAATCACAGTTGTTCCAAGAGATGTGCCTGCTGCATAATTGCCAGAAAGTCCAGACCACCTTCTATCATCCGCAAGACTGACGATATTCAGGGAAACATGGGAAGGGGGGAAAACACCTTTAATCACCTCTGGCCCCTTTACCCAACCTTGACCCATAACAAACAACGCAGACAACTGTATCATTTTATTGCTGGATGGTGATCGGCCACAGCTTCTTTATTAAAGCGGCAAACCTTAATAAACCATAATATCGGAACGGTATGCCAAACGCTGGACTCCCAGCGGGCAAGTTAAACCGTAATCATCAGAGCGATATGCCCACCGCTGGACTCCCAGCAGGCAAGTTAAACCGTAATCATCAGAGCAGTATGCCCACAGCTGGACTCCCAGCGGGCAAGCACGCCATCTGCTCCCACCATATCTCCGCTGTACTCAAATGCCGCCAGCTGTGACTTCATAAACTCAACCAGAATTTTCAGCTCTCCAAAGCCAAAATCATCGGAGCGATATCCAAACTGCTGGACTCCCAGCGAGGGATCTGAAGAAATAGAAAAACAACACAGAATAACCAAGTATCCATAACTGATCATAACCGCGCACCTCGACCCGCCTCTCAATGATAACCGCAAAAAGGGGGGGAGGGAGGGACAATCTTTGCTTCCACTTGCAAGAGGAAGTGCTGGAGCAGGGGGAGGGGTATATGTACCTTCAGGATTCCTGCACCGCCCCCATCCTGTCTAAGGAGGTTCCACCAGAGAATTAACCCCTAAACGGCCGTCCTAATCCACCACTACTTAAACCTTACATGACGGGGCCAGCTCCCAGAATGTCCTGAAGGGGGGGGATGGGGGGAGGAGGACCATCAGTCCCTAAGCACCCTCCCTATACAGTCGGGCACTTGCCAGACTGACGGTATTCAGGGAAACATGGGAAGGGGGAAAACACCTTTAATCACCTCTGGCCCCTTTACCCAACCTTGACCCATAACAAACAACACAGACAACTGTATCATTTTATTGCTGGATGGTGATCGGCCACAGCTTCTTTATTAAAGCGTCAAACCTTAATAAACCATAATATCAGAGCAGTATGCCAAACGCTGGACTCCCAGCGGGCAAGTTAAACCGTAATCATCAGAGCAGTATGCCCACAGCTGGACTCCCAGTGGGCAAGCACGACATCTGCTCCCACCATATCTCCGCTGTACTCGAATTCCGCCACGGAGGAGAACCGTTCTCCAAACGGGCTCCGACCACCACCCAGCGGAACAGGGTCTGTTTAAAACCTTCTTACAGGCGAAAAGGAATTACCGACTAACATACAAAACGCCAACATGTACCATCAAAAACCAATGCCAATAAGAAAACCGGTTGATGAAAACGGGGGGTAGAAACCCGTGAGGAGAACCTAGCCCAACCCCCATATAAAATACTAGTGAAACCACCATGAAGGACAGTGTACTGTTCTGGTGTCCCGTAAACAAGCAGACATACCGGAGCTGGACAACTCCCATAAATCTATCCACAGGACTGAGCAACTAAAAGAGGAGATCCCCTGCGTACGGAAAAAGAAGGTTAGAGAGGTCGCTGATACAGCTGTAAGCACTGCACTATATAGCTGCCACATCCGAAACGGTGACAAACCACCCCATGATCTATACCTTTGTATTGTATACCTAACGCATTCCCAAATATACCCACCTGGGAGATTATCACCAACCTCCTAAAAATAACCGAGATAAACGTACGTAAGAACCAAGATGTCCAAAGCTACGGAATAGGCCAGGGAATTAACTCAGCTGGGTCTCCAGCATCACCGCGCCCCTGGCACAACTCTATACCAACCACCCGGAATTCCGGATCCCGTTCCAGAAACTTCCACCTCTCGAAACCAAAAACGCCCACCGGGCCGAGGTCCTCTCTCCGAACCCACGGAAGATATCCGAAAGGCCAACCAGCAAACCGCCGAACACCACGACCTGAAAGAAAAAACAATTAGCCTGAGCAGCCAACCACATAGAGGATCGATCATATAACTAGCCACAGAATACCTCTATTCCATACAAATGACATTTTTTTTTTTTTTTTTTTATCGTTTAATTATGTATTAATTAGTTATATATTTTCACATTACTTATTTATTTATTTATTTACTTTCAGAAATGTAAAACCACAGAGGAAAAACCACGCTGAGGAAAAGGAATTGAAACCCCACCATAGTAAAGTAATAACCGAATAACCAACTAACCGCCAAATCGAAACCGGGCGGGAGAGGAGGTACACACCACCTAGATTCACTGGATCGTAATGTATAGACGGGCCCTAAGCCCAATAAAACTATTACCCCATAAAAACCAGAGATAAAACCAAACGCTGTGCGCATAGAATGAAGAAGACAAACATCATGGATGAAATATCAATAAGGCAACAAAGGCTGAAGAAGGCGAAACATGA